>NC_047167.1:21144946-21364946 GCF_009819705.1 Hippoglossus hippoglossus | reverse complement strand
TTTGTGAATATCTTTCTCCCAGTAGGAAAAGCTGACATTTAATCAGTTTCCTTGTTAAAGAGTGTGCAGACTTTTATGTGTTTAAGGTTATTCTGTACATGTGGTATGTCTCATTAAAGGAGAGCAAGGTGGGGCGTTAAGTCAAGCGATGGTACGTTTTATTTATAGAAAGCTGTTAAAGCGGTGTTAAATATTCTTTGGCATTCATCAGAACAGCTAACGAGGAAATGTCATATAGTGGGTCAATCAAACACAGTTATCTCAAATGTAGTATCCCTCCCAGAAGATTGTTGACCGCAAAAGACAAACACAAACCGGTTTCCTCTGTTTGTGATTGACACCTTCTCACCTCCGTGTTGCTGAATTCATCACTTCCAGGATGGAGAGTTCAGAGCTTATCTCTCAGCACCTGCTCTCAGCACGGCGCTGGCCTCCGCTCACCAACACCACAGACACCAGATGAAATAAATTCATCCCCGACTTATTAGTATTCGCTCCTTATTCCCGACTAGAGGTATGCTTTAATAAGAGTCAATTAGACCACAGGCTCGGTGAGGAAATTTGCATTGATCTGTGGTCTGGTCTGGAAATGTTTTTCTTAACTTTTTTTTTATTTATTTAATTTGCCATTATTTTTATCAGGCAGGTCAATTTGGAGTAGATTCTTTGTGGAGCTCAAGTGGATCACTGCAATTAATTATTTAGTGGTCTGGCGTATTTTAAATACATCATGATTATTCATGTGAAACTGCCTTCAAGGTCTTATCTGAAACATTTCAACCACACTGGATCTGGAGTTAAAATGTGTATTTCTAGAAAACACTGAGCTGCAGGTAAACAAGAGTAATTGCGCCGCTCCAAGTCTCGTATTTCCCCGGCCTTTTGAAGTGCCTCTGAAGTTTTTATGCAACAAATATTCGCTCGTACAGATGTTGTGAAAGTAACACGGATCTGTTTGAAATGCATTTTTCCCTCCTCCCCTCGCAGGTTTCCCTCCCGCTGTGATCGATGCAGGGAAGGGGATGAGCGCTGAGAGCAAGAAGGCCTGGATCGAAGAGAAGAGTCTCATCCTCAAACAGACTTATTGGTAACTGAAGCCTAAACAAACCCTCTCCTTTGACTTTGCAGTGTCTCCTCGGTGCCACGACGATGCCTTATCCCCTTTAAGCCCCGTCCCTCATTCTCCCGCACTCATTCTGCTCACTTTCATTTTGGATGATATTGATTTTTTCTCCTTCTCTCTTTTGTTTTTCTTCTCAAACACCCGTCTTTTGTCTCTGACTCACCGCTGTTCAGCGAGATGCCCAATTACGACATCCTCCTCCCCGTTCTCCTGAAAGAGGGCATAGACCAGCTACCCAATCACTGCAAGCTCACTCCAGGTAAGCACCCAATCGAGAGGCAGAAAGGTTATTTAATCCAAAATGGTCACTGCAGTGTGTTTATTGATCCGCTCAGTGGAGGTGAGTCAGTTATTTTATTTGAGTCATTTATCACTGAAAGATAAAAGATACTACGCTGAGGATTAGCTCCCAATTACACTGTTGTCAAGCTATTTGTGATAAGGAGCCCTGGCACCGAGGTGGGAAATTATTACCAGCCGCCATCTGAGCGGCACTAAATTGGGAAACTAAATTGGACGCTGTTGGTCAGTTAGACAAATCTAGCTGCTCTTTTGGCAGGTAAACAGTTGTCGTTCAGGGAGCTTTGTTGGTTCTATAGTGCATTTGTAGTTAAAGGAGCTGTTGAATTATTTTGGATCGCACCAGTCGGTTTGGACAAAACATGACTGTCCTGTCAATTCTGGCTTGGTGCTCTGTGAGCTACTATTTAACCATTTTTTTGGGGGGGGGGGCGGGGGGTAAGTATTTTTCATTATTTCGCTCCCCTGCTGCCTTCGTAGCTTAACTTGGCGGCGCAGCCCAAGGGGATGTGAGTCAGATTACTTTCATTTCGGGTCCAAATGAGAATGCAAACAAACTTAATTTCATCTGTGATTTAGTCGCTGGAAAAAAGTTGTGGGTGTGATGTTGATGTGTCATGTGGGAATGTGTCACTGAAGCTAATTTCACAGCTCCTGGGTTTCTTCCGAGATCTGCCTCACTCTCGTAACCTGCAGGCCTGTTAAGCGCCAGCCCTGCCCCTCCTCTTCCTCCTCTTCACACTCACCGATAAAATGAAGAAAAACTTCTCCTTGGTCGCTCTCAATTTGTTTTCTCAACTGTTTATAATTCATGAAAAATGCATAACCGCATCTTTTTATACTGATTGGTTGGAGTCCCGCTGTTTTTAGCTGTTTACTTCACGTTGTCTCGCCACCTTTCTTCTCTCAGGTGTACCGCTGAGGCCCATGTTGGCTCACCCCACGAAGGGCGTTGGCGAGGTGCTGAAGAGGTTTGACGAGGCGGCGTTCACCTGCGAGTACAAGTACGACGGCGAGCGTGCACAGGTGTGTATGTGTGTGTGTGTGTGTCTGTGTATGTGCATGTAGGTGGCAATGTGACAGAGTGCAACTGTTTTCCCTGCGTTTGGCAGCGAACATATGCCGGCTGAATTTTGTATGCGTATACCTTACGGCTATGTTCTTTGAGTATGAGATATTGCTGTTCTGTGACTTTCGCTGTGTGTTCACTTGACTGTGTGCATGCATGCATGGTGTGTCTGCAGTGTGTGAATGTGTGTGTGCGTGCACCTATTCTTTTAAGATAAACAGTAGTGCTGCTTTGCCCTGGGCCTGTAGGCAGAGCAGGCTACCTCCACCATTGTGAGAGGTGGAGGTGGAGGAGGAGGAGGGGAGGGGTTGGAGATTTAGAGCAGTGAGGTAAGAGACTGGAGACGGTGGAGGCGAGACACATTAAGAGACAGAGGCAGATGAAGACACAATGGTGAAACAGTAGAGGGGGGGGGATGAGGAAATTTTGAGAGAGAAACGTATGAAGAGACTGTAATGTAAACCCCTTCCAGCTGTATTGTTAATTTTGGACAGTCATGCCAATAAAGTGTCTTTGAACTGAGCTGAATTGAGAAAAAGAGAGATGAGCAGAGAGAGAGGGAGAGGGAGGGAGAGAGAGAACGAGAGAACGTTATGACGTCCTCCTCTTCTCTCTCTCAATTTTCTCTTCTCTCTCTCTCTCTTTCTTTCTCGCTCTCTCGCTCTGTCTCTCTCTGGTCTCACTGCAGTGGACTTTACCTCAGACAGCCAGCAGAGGGACTCATGGTACACCACTCACCAATAGACTCACTGTGCGTGTGTGTGTACGCAGTGTTTGTCACTGTGTGTATCTGCGTCTGTGGCAGTTGATGAATCAAAATATCTGTGTGTATTCATACGGTGTGTCCCGTCTAATCAGTCAAGGATCTTATTGTGTGTATTTAAGTTTACTATTATTATTTATCAGCGATGACATCTATTGATCAGTCTGAAAAAAAGAACTGGAAATGAGCCAGAGTCGTTAGTTGTTCGGAGCTAAGAGGCAACTTAAAATACAATGAGGCTATTTAGGGACCTAATTACAAAACGTGTGTTTAAGACGGTACACTATATTACAGAAAAGTCTATGAATACAGATGTAAAATACATATTGTTACTACCCTTGTGTCAAGTCCTCTGATGGAGACGTGAAGCGGCAGAGAAGACATGATCTGAGAGGTCTGGAGGTCTGGAGGTCTGCTGGATCAGTGTGTTTTCTGCTTCGTGCTGGGAGTTGCCGCCCTTGTCCCTGGCTGTGGGATAAGATGCCTTGAATCAGCCTCCATTCTCAAGGAGATAATAATAATCCTGACATGACTTCTTCTAGTAACCTAGACTTGTTATCTGAGGAGGCTGTAGGTTAGGAGGCAGAGAGGGTCGTCCACTAAACAGAAGGTCGGCGGAGCGATCCCTGACTCCAGTCTTCATTCTGAAGGGTCCTTTGGCAAGATACTGAACCTCTGCCCCTGCTGTGCGGACAGTGTGTGGATGATGTGTGAATGGTTGAATGACTCAGTGGTCGATAAGACTGGAAACGCACCGGTTCACTGTAGATACAGTTCTGAATGGATCCTGTTGTACAAGTAAGAACAACTGAAGCTCATCGAGTTGATTATTTCATTCACCACAGATCAATTAGAAGTTCAGTCATCTTTTATTAAACATCTCTGCACAGGATTAATATTTTTTAAATGTACCCTTAATAGGTTTTACCAGACCCTACAGTATATCACTTTAGACCTTCGATTTGGATATGGAAAAATAGTAGATAAGCCTGAGGGAACATCCACAAAGGAGGAATCCCTGCAGCACAGACAGACATGCAATAGATACAGATTCAAACTATATCTCCTGGAAGCATCTGTGGGTTCGTTTCCAATCCTCGGCATCACAGCGTACAGGACATGATGCCGGTGGAGGTCTTGTGGAGTCTGCGCCTTTGGCGGCGCAAGGATGAGCTAGATCATAATAATCAGGTGGTTTTAAATGGTGGCTGATGATGATGGAAACTGGCACTCAAGACCACTTTAGTTTCCCAGTCTGATGTCAGCATATTGCAGTGAATTCCACAGAAATATAATCATTCCTCAAACATCCACCGATCAGATAAACACTGACCAGTTTTAAATCTTTGTTCTTATTTTATTCATCATCTTGCATTATTTATTTCCCCCCCCCTACAGATTCACATTCTGGAGAGCGGCGAGGTGCGAGTGTTCAGCCGCAACCAGGAAGACAACACCAGCAAATACCCTGATATCATCTCTCGCATTCCCAAGGTAAAAACAGCTGAACACACAGCGCGCTGCGGCTCAGCCCCGGGGGGGGGAGGCGAGTGGATGTGAGCCGTGATTGTCAACCGATGGCTTTTACAGTGTGCGAGTAACAACTGCACACGTTTATCTCGCTCACTCAGTCTTCTCATTTTCCCTTAACCCACCTCTCATCTGTCTGCTCTCCGTGTGCCCGCTCCTGCTCTGAGCCTCCCATTTGAAAGCCATTTGCTTTTGCTCTCGTCCCCTCTTCAGCCGTCAGGACCCACCGCGAGCCATTCAGTAGTTTCTTTTCTTATGTTCACTCAGGATGGACATTTTGAAGCAACAAGTTGTTTAATTTAAAGCTGCGGGTGAGCGAGGAGCTGCTTGCGCTGAGAGGATAGAAGCTGATCACCGGTACCTGAAGCCCTGGCACTTGGCCTGGAGTTATCCAAGCACGCTCGCTGCCTCTCCGCCCGCTGAGTGTTGTTCTGCTTTAGTGCAGAGCAGCAGTCACTAATAAAGCTATATCAGTTTGCTCTCTCCTCTCTCTCCTCTCTCATTCTACGGTGCCTGTTTACAACGACTTTGTCCAATACACAACTGTCAACGATCAATAATATTAAAGGGAAATTCCCACCTGGTTTGTACTAATCAGGACAAGTTAGTGAATTAAATAAACACTCGGATCAGTCAAGCAACGTTAGTCATGGGTCCCTTAGCTGGAATTCGAAAAACACATGATTTATTGTTTACAAAAGGAAAACAGAGTGGGCTCTTCCTGCACTGGTGTTTTTTAGCCTGTTTCAAACACAAGAAAATGAATTTGTTTCTCCAAACAACACCTGACGTCTTGCATTTTATTTTTGAAGTAAAGGTTTGACAAAATGGCTACAGCAGAGTTTTTAAGAAACCTGCTTCTCATAATGATTTTAAAAGTTCCATTTTGTAGAATGCATTTATATTTTTTGGGATCAAACTTTTCCCCAGTGAAAAACATACATACTTATAATTGCTATACAAAAAACTCATCTGATTCTGAGCTGAGAAACAAACAGAAAGAGAAACTCTTATGAGGAACAAACCTTTCGCATATAAATATATGATGCATCCCATTATTGCATGTGGGTATTTCCTGATTTAAGAGGCATTGCAAATATCAACAATCAAATATTGAAATAAGAATATAATATATATATCTATATCATATTCTTCTGAGTAGAGCTGCTTCCAGACATCCACTGAAGTCTGGATATTCTGCTGAAATGTTGATGCTGATATGCTCCAGACATTCTACAGAGGGTTGGAGCCCATGTGAGAATACAGCAAGAAAAAATTAATTCACAGCAAGTGAGTGATGAAGTTTCAAACATGCGACGGATGCAAAACTGGAAGAAAAACCCCATAAAAAGAATGCAAATATCTCAGCATGAAAAAGAGGAGCCATGCATACATACATACATACATACATACATACATACATACATAGAGATGGTGGAGATTTAGGAGATAAGTGCCGACACCAAAACACAGGATTTCCAGAGTGGAATTTATATTTCCTGTCCTTCCTCCTGAGTGATCTACCCCGATGCCACCATGTGCCTGAATGTTCCGGACATTTCCCTGTTGTTGTGAAGTCTGGTCTTACACGGCTGTGGGCAGCAGGGATCCAATCTCCTCTCAAACCAAAGTCGTGTCTTGTGTTAAACTGGCGAAACATTTGAGTAGTTGTGACTAAAGAGACGTTTCTGTTTGTAAAAGTCTCGGAAGAACCTTTGTGACTTGTGGGTTCAGCTGAACTTCTTTTGTTCCCGTTCTTTCTCTCAGAGATCAGGCTTATTTTAGTGTTTACTCATCACTTGCACAGCTCTGTTGGTTTTACTGCTGCTGCTGCTGCTGCTACACATTAAAAACTTTCCACTGAAGAAGCGCTCCGGTGGCCTTGGCACTGAGCATGAACTGCAATATACCTTTGGCTGTGCCTTCATTTCCTGTCATCTCTCCGCTGTTAGCTCAGCAGTAAAAGCCCTGGAATGACTCAAATATCATCTTAAAAGCAACAACAGCAAACCAGCAGGATCATATCGAAAGGCAGTGGGCACAATTGTGTGGAAAACATGTGGAATTATGTGGCACCATTTGTTCAGATGGGAGGAAAAGTAAAAGGAGCAGCGGACATAAGCTGACGTCCTCTGAAACAAATTTTTCGGAACTATTCTTGCCAGCCCCCCGGGTAAAATATTCAAGTGAGCCTCTGTGAGAAAACCGCAAGAGTATATCTGGAATAGATGTAGAAGATGCTGACGAAGATTTGAGAGTAGAATTTTAAATGTCATGTCCTGTGTCCTTCACATTCAACCCAGACGTCCCCCCTCACCTGAGCATTTTCCTCTCGTGAAAGCGTCTGACTCAGACAATCTGCTCCTGCGTTCCTCACATGTGAAAGACGAGCTCTGGAAAATGCACAGGCCAAACTTTCTGGTTGTTTTTCCAGAGTTCACGTCTATCAAAGGGATTTCTCAGATGTTGACGCTGCAGCTTGTGTGAACTAGCTCCACCTCCAACACACAATCAAGCTTGAGAGAACTTCTTTTCCATCGCCCCTTGCTGTCCAGTGGAAAACCAACAGCTCCGTGCCAACTTGACTTGAATGGATGGTGTTTTTTTCTCGGGGGGGCTCAGCTCGGCACGAGTTTCTCTACCGGCTCCGCCTTTCATTTCTCATCATTTCACATAACCCTCACGTTTCTCCCTCGCACTGACTTTCATCTGGCTCCCTTTTCTTTTCATATCTATAAAAGCTGCATGGTTCTTTGTCTCTCGCCCTCACCTCATTGCTTCATCTGTCCACTTGTCTCTTTCTCTCATGTCGCCGCGTCTAATCATCCCTCCTTTCTTCTTCATTACATCTTGATGATACCTGTTCGTTCCTTCACTGCTCGCTGCCCGTGTCTCACCTGGACTTCTCTTCTCACTCTTGTCTTATTCATTCTTGGCTCTCTCTCCCTCTCATCTTTTTTGCAGCGCTGTGATACAGCCTGTCTGCAGTTTCCCCTTCTCGGTCTGTCTCTGTGCCTCTTGTACCCTTCCCCTCTCACTCCCAACTCTCCCACACTCCTTACATATTCGTTTGTTTTTGCTTTCATTTCCTCTTCATCCCCGTCTCCCTTCTCACCATTCGTCTTTCGCTTTCATCCACACGTCTCCCTCCCTCTTTTTAAAAACATATTCTTTCACTCTTTCCCCGCTGTCTTCGGTCTCTTGCTCCTCTCCCTTCTCGTCATTCTCTCGACGCCCTTAACCTGTTTTTCTTTTCTGTCATTTTTCGTCTCGCTCCTTTGCTGTCTCTTACCTTTCTGTCTTCCCATTAACTCGGCCTTAACTCTAAGCTTTTGGATGGAAAAAAACAAACAGAGCGAGAAGTTTGTGCCTGAATTGCTTGTTGTTATAAAGATGAAGCATTTGATTTTATTTGTGCTTGAATTTTTTTTTCCTGTCTTTATGTAATTTACGATTCTCAATTTAGCAGATTTAATTTACTTGTGTTGTGAAAGTAGCCGGCGTCAGTTGTTTAAATCTCAGATATCGATTTCTGACATTAATGTGGCAGAGCGTCGATAAGAGATATTGCTTAAATTAAAATATGCATCCAGTGTCTGACATCATGTTCTCATGGCAGTGTCTGAGTGTCCACACACATTCTTATAAACACAATAAACGAACAATGGCAGTGAAACGCGAATGGCAGTGTGAGTTTCACTTCACACTAACACACACTGGCTCCACAGAGGAGACGGTCTGATTAGATTTTACAGCACCTTGCTGCATTACTTTGCATATTAATGAAGGAAAACTAATTTTCCCGAAGCTACCATAGTCCCGTATTGCTTTAAATTATGAATTAATAGTAATATATTAACACATTAATATTAATTCTGATGCGTTAATTTGTAAATAATGCATTACTTAGCCTAATGACCTGATGAGGATAACTGGTAATGTTTTATATATCAGACCATTTCCAAACAGCCTCTTCCCTCTAATGTGTCTCCTACTCTGAGCTCTGGTTGGATTTGTCTGATCAGATTTCAGATTTCACTCTCTGATCGTGTCTCAGTCTGGATCAGCTGGTAAACTCACACATTTAAAGAATCCTGGTGCCCCCCCCCCCCCCCCCCCCCCCCCAAATGACCAGGAAATAAGAGATTAAGACCCACACTCAGGATTTGGTGGCTTAAATAATTAGCAGCCACTCTTGGTCAGTGGGCTCACCCATGAGCTGGGTGTGTTTTTCCTGCTCAGGGAAACATCCGGTGCCAAAGCATTTTCCTTTAAGCAGAATTAAGAAAGAAACACAAACTGCAGAACACATCTAGGAGAGGATTTGGCTTTTGGCACAGTGTGGGCATCCGACCAAACGAGGGGCTGTGTTTCACAGTTTGGCAACTGGTTGAGCGTGAGAGACGCCTGCAACAGACATGGCTACTCAGGGGTAGTGATGAATTTAAGGGAGATGATAGTGTGTTGACTTTCAAAGCATTTAATTGAGGCTCAGCTGCAGGTCCCGAAACCGCCTGAACACTTCTATACTCCTTTTTTTTAAAACATCCAAGTTTATTCTCGTACTGAGTTTGTCTGACAGTTTCATCTAAGTAAATCCAACCATCTTTTGTTTGCTACAGCAGGTGTTGCTTATACGCAGATGGGTAAATAACATCATCTGGCTTTTTCAATCATGAAAAGCTCTCGGTCTCTCTCATCTATCGCCGAGTATAATCCGTCTTTGTAATTCCTCTTCACTGTCTCTTAACGATTTCCTCTGCAGGTGAAGAAGGACTCTGTGGTATCCTGCGTCCTGGACGCAGAGGCCGTCGCCTGGGACCGTGAGAAGAAGCAGATCCAGCCCTTCCAGGTCCTCACCACCCGTAAAAGAAAGGTATGATGTGGAGAGGGATGAAATGGAGAAAGGAATCAAATGGTCATGAAGGTACAGCAGGCAGAGAGGAGATTGGTTAGGATGAGACGGAACAGTCTAAGAGCGGAGGGGAGTGTGTGATTGCAAATGTCAGTGGTGTCAGGTGTTGTTTTTTTTTATTATAGTTTTGATCAAAATAATGACCTCTTCCCTCCACACCAATCACATCGGGGTGAAACTGCTGCGTTTACCCCGTCTTCTGCATGCACCATGACACCCGAGCAAATTAGGAAGGAAGAAATGAGAGTGCAAATATGGAGCCCATGATGAGCAGAGTGGGTGAAACTGATTATCCTGATGATTTCTTTTTGCTGGATACTGTTACAGCCACTATGAAATCATGATTAGTTATAATGACAGTTTGATGCACAAACTGATTGTGCTGCCCTGCTGGCAATTTATGTGGCAGCATCTCCACTGTTTCCTCCACCACGAGCCTTCTCGTTGAAATGAAACATTTTCAGTTGAGGAGATGGAACCCGATATGGACTAATTAAACACTGTTAATGAGCGGAGGGGAAGTAATGAGGAGGGCAGCGATAAATCAAGGGACAAATCTTTCAAATTTGGAGACTGCTGTGGTTTTTATTGTAATTGCTGCCTGATCAGTTTCCTTCACCACTGGTCACAGACGTTTTGTAATGTTGTTAGATTGTACGAGGACGACACCACGCGATTCTCTTTGTGACGTCAAACCAAGTCTAACTATAACTCGAGAGGAGATTTATGCATCAAAATGTGTTTCACCACATACAAATAGTGCTTGTATAGGAAGGTTTGTGTTCCAGCGTTTCCTGGTGTGTTGTTGTTTATTGTTAAAGTGTAAAGAGAGCACAGGTCAGCAGGAGAGTGGATGAGGAAACTCAGACAGAGACTCTGACACGATACAAACCAACCGCTACTTCTGCTCTGATCCTGAAGCAGCAGCACTAATAATTTATCATTGTCGACCCGTCGTGAAAACACTGCATTCACACTTTTTGTTGACACTGTTCGACTTTTATCGCCTCGTTCACGTTACAGAGTTCTCTTCTCTTATCTCTGCTTCACTATCAGTTTGTCAGTGTGTGAGTAGCCGTCTTCTACCCTGCCCTTAAGTTGCGTTACCGCCATGTTTAGATCAGGATAACTTCAAGTTGTAATGATGCCATTTAGGAGGAAGAGGTTGACATTACAAACAGTAATTGGCCAACAAATAGTCGACACAACTTGGTCCTAGGAATTCAATATTACTATAGTGCAGAAATCATGAAATCTTACACCAGGGCTCGGGTGGAAACCTTGTATTCAGTCAAAGTAAAGAATTGTAGAGACTGAGAGGAACGAAGAAGAGCAGAATAAACAGGATAAGGTGTTGGAGTGGTGAGAGTAGGAGATGGAGAAAGTAGAAGAGGAGCAGGAAGTTATATTGTGTATGTGTAAGACAACGTGGCGATGCAATGTGTTCAAAAGGCAGAGGCAAGGCGGGGTGGCAGACTTTCAAAAACGAACGGGAGGGAAATCAAAGAGCTCTTTGTAACAAGTACCAAGGTTAGATGTAGCGATTTGTGAATAAGATGCGTCAATTTGCATATTTTTGTCAAGGGAGGAAAAACATTAAAATGCATATGTGTGTTGATGCTTCCCTGCAGGACGTGGATGCCTCGGAGATCAAAGTGCAAGTGTGCGTGTACGCCTTCGACCTCCTCTATCTCAACGGCGAGGTAAGACCCAGTGACGATGAGGAAAATATTACCCAGAGATCTCTCCCTGCACTTCTGTTGTCATTTAAAACTGCTGTGTGTGTGCGCGTGTTTATTGTTTGTGAGTGTGCTTGCATACTCATCTCCCCGCCGAGATGCCAACAACTTCCCTGAATGCCAATGATGGTGCTACTGGAGGCCCTAATGAGATAATGATTGTAACGTTCATTGTAATTCCAGTGGAGTGTGTCTGAGTGTGTGTGTGTGTGTGTGCGCGTCTGTCTGAGACGGTCTCCGAGTCTGTGTTTGAGAGAGAAAGCGCTGCATTTCTTTAAGTGTGTGTCTGTGTGTGTCGGTCTTGGGTGGTAATTGTGCGAGATTGAGTCTTTATGTTTACATCCAAATAATGCAGCATTTTTAAGCAAATGCTGAACAGCCAAGAAAATCTGAATACGCGAACGTCTCCATCAGTTTGTTCCATTTTCCCAAGTGGACGACAACAAAATTACGTAATTAAAAGAGCAGCAGTGACTGTTAAGCTCCGCCGTTTATTGCTGCGTCCCACCCTAATATGGCATTTATGTAAATTTTATGAATTCATTTGTCTCCGTAAGAACATGCTTTGTGTCTCATTCCTTTTATTTATTAGCTCGTGTCCTTCGTTTGTTTACTTCTCTTTGCCCACAAATTGGGGAATGTTCAATTCCCCGTGCACTGCGGCGCCTGTCACTGTGAGCTCTCCGTGTCCTGAGAGAGTTACTTCATGCTGTCCCCTCTAACCTCCTCCTGCTGAAGCTCCAACCAACCAGCAGGAGCAGCAGTGGCCACCACGTAGGACCCCAAGGTCATGTCCTTGGCCTCTTTTTTATTTTTATTTGGCAGCTTTTATGACATGAGAAGAAATTTTACTGCTAAAATTACATTAAAATAACGGCGTTTTTTAGCAACATGGCTATTAAGGCAGCTGTATGACATGGTGATATGGCTCGGGAGGTAAAGCGGGTTGTCTACTTATCAGAGGTTATTAAAAGGTTGGTGGTTCGATCCCCGGCTCCTCCAGTCCTTGGGTAAGACTCTGAACTTAATCAAGACCAAAAAAAGCCTTAAAATCTCCTTCTTTACTGGGAGAATCTGCATCTTTCCCCTTTAGTGCTTCCCAGATTCATCATTTCTCTGTTCAGGTGCTTTTCTACCACAACTAAGTGTTGAAAGATTTAAAGTTAAGTGGTTTTGTGGCAGTTTAATTCATATATCTTTTTGGATTAATGCCTCAAGAACAATAGTAGGTGGCGGGGAACAGGCTCATAGTGAGCGTGTGCGCGTGTGCGTGTGCGTGTGCGTGTGTGTGTGTCTGTGTGGCAGGTTTGAGACTGTATACGTTTGTGTGGGTGTTTGTATGTGTGTCCAAAGCCGTCATGACTGCATCTGAGTTTGTGTGGGTAGCTAGTTGAGATGGCATTTCATCCTTGTCATTGAAATGCTTCAAGCCACGAAGAGGAAATGGTTGTAATAATACAGTTTTTTTTTTTTCCATTTGTAATAATGCATGTGTACTTTATGTGTGTGTGTGTGCAGTCCCTGGTGCGACAGCCGTTGTGTCGGCGTCGGGCTCTGCTGAAAGAAAGCTTCTCAGAGGTGGAGGGAGAGTTTGTGTTCGCCCGATCCATCGACTCCGACAACACCGACGCCATCGCAGAGTTCCTGGAGCAGTCTGTTCGAGGTGTGTGTTCCAGTGTGCGAGTCGGTGACAGACTCTCACTTGTTTTCCTTCTCGCTGTCTTTTTGCGTCTTGAACTTTGTGTATCTGTACTAACTGTGCTCTTGTTTCCTCGCCTGCTGTCCCTGTGCAACTTGAAGGTTTTGTTGTGTGGGTGTGTTGCTGAAGTTTCATTTCATTTGTGCCTTCACGTGTAAATTGTGCAAGGGTTGTGTGTGTGTGTGTGTGTGTGTGTGTGTGTGTGTGTGTGTGTGTGTGTGTGTGTGTGTGTGTGTGTGTGTGTGTGTGTGTGTGTGTGTGTGTGTGTGTGTGTGTGTGTGTGTGTGTGTGTGTGTGTGTGTTGGTTGTGTACTCGTGCTGCTGTCTCTTTTTCAAGCCAGGATGTTGGTTGGAATTTGTGTTTGCGCGAGTGTGTGTCTGCAACAGAGATGGAGCCTGTGAGTTGTGTAATTGAGTTTTCTTGCTTTGTGTTTCCAACTCTGTATATGAGAGAGAACACAGAAATGCGTATCCCAGTGTGTATTGTGTGTATATGAGTCATACGGCTGTGTCCTGCCCCTCTTTGTGTGTAACAGAAGCAGACAAAGACCTTTTCGTGTATCTGAGAGATAATCTGTTCATTTCCTTTCTGCACGAGTCACATCGTGTTTGTGTTTATTAATGTGTGTGTGTGTGTCTGTGTGTAGATTCCTGTGAGGGCCTCATGGTGAAGACTCTGAAGAAGGATGCCACCTATGAAATTGCCAAGCGCTCTCATAACTGGCTCAAGGTGTGTGTGTGTGTGTGTGTGTGTGTGTGTGTGTGTGTGTGTGTGTGTGTGTGTGTGTGTGTGTGTGTGTGTGTGTGTGTGTGTGTGTGTGTGTGTGTGTGTGTGTGTGTGTGTGTGTGTGTGTGTGTGTGTGTGTGTGTGTGTGTGTGTGTGGTGCACGGGCAGAAGGAAAAGTGTGTGTGAGACTTGTGGGAGTCAGCACTGTAAAAACCGTAGTAACCCTCGTACACTTAATGCACAAACGTGGCAACACAGTTTTATGTATTGCACAATTCAAAACACTTTGTTTAGGACACAAACACATTAAAGTATAAAGTGACTATAAAGTTCTTCATTTATTTAAGCTTTCCTGTTCATGTTTATTGGGAAAATACAAACAACATAATCTTTTTTTTTTTTTTTAAAGGCCAAAATAAAGTGGCACATTTTAGCAGAAGAATTTCATCTTCCGACCAAACAGAATAAAAGAAAACTGAAAGAACGACGAGTCCTCGTTAAAGACAAAGAACTTTTTTTTAAGAGGGACATTTTTCACATTGATTAAAATCTCAGCTTGGGACATTTTCTTCCAACCTGTCTTCAGATTTCTGGAGGACAAGAACATTTTAAAATCTATTAGCTGTTTAGAACTCTGACATGTCCCTCACCTTATTAATAAATTACGTATAATTGTGCCCTCGGGCTTTTGATTCGTGCAAAGAAAACTCATTCCCTGGTTAGGACTCGTAACTGATGTAGTTTTGTTAATACTGAGATGCATTTTTCAACTAAATGTCTCGTATGATATATTGTCAAACCCTTAATCATGGCTCTCCCTTAACGCTGTTCCCACCCCAGCTGAAGAAGGACTACCTGGAGGGGGTGGGTGACACGATGGACCTGTGTGTGATCGGCGGCTACATGGGGAAAGGCAAGAGGACGGGCACCTACGGGGGCTTCCTGCTGGCGTGCTACGACGAGGAGAACGAGGAGTTCCAGTCCGTCTGCAAGGTGTGTGTCTCCGCACGCTACACTTCTACTGACTCTCTAAAAACTAAATTAAAGTTCTCTACGGGTCTTCAGGTTTGTTTATTCCTCCTGAGGGTTTCAAGTTGAATGTTTTGATTTTCGAGGTTTATCTTATGAGTTGCATTGCAAAATTCCCATTATACAATCTGTGAAATAATAAAAACCAATCAACTTTTTTTAAAGAGCACATCCGCTACTGCAATATAGAAACATTATCAAATGCCATCTTCAACTTTTGCAAAAAAAACACCTTCACTGTGAGACCCACACGTTTCTGTTTGTGCCGATCATCAAGGTAAAGTTATTATTTATACTTCCAAGTGTTGCCATAGACATTTTTCAGACTGCTTCTCCGAGCGAGTTTTTGAAGTTGTGTCTGAAATCATTCTCCGAGAACCACAGACGCCACCTGGAAGAACCCAGAACAATATTTACTTTTCTATTTTCATTTGAAACGTGCAAAGTTTTAATTTATCTTCGGATAAAGATGTTCTTTTGACCCAGCTGCATTCTTGTAATAAACAAAGAAGAAATATAAATGTTCACACTCACAGTTTACTGTTCTTAGCTTACTAGCAGATCTACAATGCCTATTTAAAAAAAAAAAAAAAAAACATTTTAAACGTCCAGCGTCTCGTTGGCCAGGTCACATTAAAACCAGGATAAAAGTAGGATTAACTGCAATAAACTGGATTAGCTTTAGTCGCTGTATCAAACAAACTGGCAACCGTGTGTATTTTTATGTGCGGCTGCACCTCGAGCCATTTGTTTGTCAACTTGTTTGTGTCTCTTCTGTGCGATTTTGTATTTCAGATCTTTAGCATTAAGGTGCTAAAGAGCGTACGGGGAGTGTGAGCGTTTCCTGTTTACGGCTGTTTGTTGCGTGTGTGCGCGCTTCGGGGTGTTTTTATGTTGATGCAGCTCAGAGTATTTTGGATGCGATTGTTGTTTTTTTTGTTTGTGTGTGTGTGTCATTTCCCCCCCCCTAAAATTGTGTGTGTGTGTGTGTGTGTGTGTGTGTGTGTGTGTGTGTGTGTGTGTGTGTGTGTGTGTGTGTGTGTGTGTGTGTGTGTGTGTGTGTGTGTGTGTGTGTGTGTGTGTGTGTGTGTGTGAGAAAGCATGACAGGGTGCATTTCAGGATAAGTGCTAAACATATATTGGAGCATGCGTGACCACTCGAATGTGTGTCTGCGATAATGACAGCGTGAACTTCACCACCGAGCATAAATCCAGTCTCCTCTCAGTCCTGTTAAAACCCTCCACCCCCAGTTTTCCCCTCCGTAGCTTTTATGTCTTTATCCATGAAAAAAGGGTTTTAGCGAGCAGCGAGTGCTTTTCTTTTTTCTTCTCCTCCTCCTCCTCCTCCTCCTCCTCCTTCCAGCACCACCTTCTTCACCCTTACACGCTTCCACACATTCACACCTGGGAGCTCACTGGCACAACCTCGGCGCTCGGCTGTCGGACGCTGAGCAGCTCCACCGCAGCGGATGGAGGTTAAAGCACCCATGAGATTACCGCGTTTGCATTTCTGGCAGCTCTAGTGGTTTTCTCGTGTTCACACTCGCTTCCTCCATAAATAAAATCTCGTTGTAAAATGTTTTCACACGTGGAGTAACGGTCCTGGATCGGTGAGGGGAGGCTCGATGGGAGTTTGAGCTACACAACAGAAGACTGCACCTTGTGTGAAGGATATCGGCAGAGTAACCCCACGTCTTTTGTCTGCTATTGATTTTCATATTAATCTTTCTCTGCCTGTATAGCTGCGAGCTCCAGAGTGAGAGACTCCATCAGTTCTCAGATGATTCTCGTGAATGAAGCATCTTTGGGAGACGGATCTGACGAAATCCTTCAAATTTGACACAAACGTCCACTCGGGCTCAACGAAGATCTGATTAGTTTTTGGAGGTCAAAGGTTAAGATCACCGCGAGATTCTAAAAAAAACACTTTCCAGCCCATTATTCGACGCCATAACCGAAGAGCAGAAGGGGAGAGTTGGGACCATATTTCCTGCAAACTTCATTGGTTGGTGGAGGCATATAACTGCGAGGTGGTAAATCTAGTGTCATATTCCTGGGCATAAAACTTTATGGATATTACAGACAATGTCATTTGTTTCCTGCGCCCTTAATGACAATCAAAACGGAACAGGGGGAAAGACACTGGGAAGGAGAGTGTAGCTGTAAGAGACTTACTGCGTGTTTGTTTTTTACCCTTATCACTAAATATTTCAAATGCAGGCAATATTAAGAGATGAGTGTATTTACATCACCTTTGAGTGGTCTTATCGACCACTCAAAGCTCTTCTGAGTATTCATACATTGCCTCCATTCACATCACCTTTTCTATCACACAACACACATCAGTACAGGGTTCAGTATCTCGCCCAAGGACTGAAATCGAACCACCGACCTTCTGGTTAGTGAATGACCTGCTCTCACTGAGCCAGGATGTGAAGCAACAATCTTCACAGCAGACGTGACGTTAGCAGCACGTTAGCGCAGTAGCTGCTCTTGTCTCTGTTGACACGGGATGCTTTCCGGGGCAGTGAGTGGAGGTCACCTGTGATCTAGCAGCACTCAGAGCCCAACTCTCAATCCCTGTAGTTATGAATGTAAAGTATAGAGTAATGGAGTAAAGCAGAAAATACGCTGTGATAGTATTTAAGGGCGTAGGGTGCAGGTTATCAACAAACTGATGGACGGATGTGACTGAAACACCTCACCTCTGTTGTGCGTCATGGCAATGCAGCAGTTCTGTGGTGTCATGTGACTGCGGCGTTCACCTTTCCTGCGTGCTGCATGTCATCTTTCTTTATTTCTGTCACTCGTCAATGCCAGCCGTAAAACAAAAGGCAGAAATCCATAAAGAAATAATCTGGTTGTCCTTGACACGGTAAACTTCACAAACCCTGAACGCAGAGTTTTTTAGTCACTGTCTTCATTTCCCAAATGTAATTTTTAAACTGTACGTCCCACAGAAATGTCCTTGAGCGAGACAGCGAGTCCTCAGCTGATCCAGGAACAGCTGCTGTGTGTTGGTTCCTTCTGCTTTAAAGTATACCACTATCTCTACTTTAATTCAAAAGAGATTATGAAGAATAGACAGGAAACGGGCTGAGCGAGAGAAGGGGAATGAAAACCGACTGTAAATAGTCCTGTCACACTTGAGACCTGCTGATCAAGGCCTGTGTGTGATGTCGTCATTCAGCGATAGGTTCACCCGGTTCCACCTGATGCGATATATCTTGAATTCAAATACTCTTTTTGATTTTTAATTATGGAAAAGTTCATGAGTAGCTGCTCTGTGTTGAGATGACAATTAACACAAACGTACCACCAACCATCTACGTGGTGTGTAAAACAAACACTGAGACTTTTAAAACGTTTAATTAGGCAGTTTCTCGATTTCACGACGCTTAATTCTCAACAAGGTCTTTTTTTTGTTTGTTAACAGCCTTAAATATTTAAAACGGTTGAATGTGCATTGGATAAAAATCACATCCCATTGCACAGTTGATTAACCAGAGCATGTAAAAGTGTGATTTACTACACTACATAAAAGAGGTGTCCTGAAGGCTCCTCTATATGTGGTGTGATCAGTTTGTCCAGAGGACGTTCACATTGTGCAGCAGCTGGTCTGGGTGGAGAATTGACCCGTGGAGACCGAGCTGAATACATGAAGGTGCCACAGTTGAATGAAACACCTCTGAACCTGCTCATATTGAACTAATTATTAAAACATAAAGGTTCTCGTGGACACCTGCAATAAAAAAAAATCACCCTCACAATCCATCTGTGAGCTGGAAAATCCTATATTTGCATGATGTGCCTGCTTTTTCTCTTTTCCTCTGTCTGTGCATGTCAGCCCATTAGATGATGCCGGTGTCTCAGCGGGTTCGGGTCTTTTGAGAGGTGACACAAAGCTTCAGGCGGAGCAGCTAGACGAGGCTCTCATAGTGTACAGGGAGGGGGGGGGGGGGGTAGTTGCTTGCTGTTCTGTGTTCTTCTCCTCGCTGCCAAATGTCTGCCGTCTCACCATGAGGGAATATGTGTTTGTGCGCCTCTCTTATCTCCTTTTGTCTCTTTCAGATCGGCACCGGTTTCAAGGATGAAGATCTGGAGCAACATTACAAATTCTTAAAGGTAAAGTGGCGCAGTGCGACTGTCACGCTTCAGCGCCACAGCTCAGTGGAAATCACAACTCTGCACTTGTTTTTGCTAGGAATTGACACCATCATTTGTCAGAGTCAAAAACCCCAAATTGATCATTCTGCTGCTATGGCTTCATTTTTTTTTAAAACGGAATCAGATTCAGTTTCGTGTCAAACGGAGCTGAAATTCTACAAATACTCATTCTCTGTCTTCAGGTACAAAGCAGAGTTTCAAACTGAGATAAAATGTGTGCAGAGATCCTCCAAAGACACAAGTCAACCTGCTGTAGAGTGGCTCTGTCTCCGCCGAGGCCCGACAGGTCGCTGGAATTCACCAAATGCACCAAATTACACACACTCAACGATATCAGTCCCTTTAATCTGCCTGATTTCAATCAAGATCAGTTAATTATTCCCTGGGAAAATTTAGAAAATTTCAATAAACGCTTTACGATGATAAAAGAAGTGATTACAAATTCCCAAACCTGGAATGAGTTGTTCTGACCCATCCTTCCTCCAAGTTTTGTGGAAATCTGTTCATTGTTTGTTGCGTAATCTTACTCACAAGCAAACAAGCAGACAGAGGTGAAAACAGAAACTCCTCGGCAGAGATAATAAAGCCGTCACTTTTTTGTAACCTTGCCTCCGGGTACCTTTTAACTTGACAAAATAAGAAGTCATAGAGGCAAGCTCGGGTTTTTACAGAAAATGATTTTTCCTTCTACCCCGAGGCTTGTCCACATACAGTATCTACTGTTATGAACACGCTATATACGCCACTTAAAGGAAAGTACAGAAGTATAAATAACGTTGCTTTTAAAATATCTGTATTGGCATAGAAATGTATGAATTCAGTCTGTGCTTGTGAAATACGGAGCCGAGATCGTAAACCACCTCAGTTTCACCAATAAAAAGTGCACTTGGAGCAACTGTGCAGCTTCACGCTGACGCTGGGAAATGAATTGCTTTTTCAATTTACTGCTGAAGAGGTTTGTTCCAGAGCGGCGGCGGCGTCGGAAGAAATTGACAACTGCTCTCTGAGAATGATATCTGTTGTTGATTTATTCTTAAATTGTTGCCTGTATTATTTTTGAAAAGCTGATTTTTACAGAAGCAAAGTACAGAGGCTGTTTTAAAACGGACTAATTGTGACTGACTGTTCCAATCTCGGGGTTTGGGGATAAAACAAATCCTTGAAGTTAATTAAAAAAAAAAAAGAAACAAGATTAAGGTTTGGACTCGGTGGGGCAAACTGCTGCTCGGTGCAGAATCCCAGTGAAGCAGTGATTGAGAAGCCAGAGGAACCTGTGTGTTTTCTCCCTCCTCTTCACACCAATCCACTGTGGGCGGTGGTGCTTTGTAACGAAGCCCACCCCCCCCCCCTGAAAGTGATGGATGGTGAATCCAGGCGAGCTGCCGGTGTGGCCGTGTTGCGTTGGTTGCAGCGCTGCGGGCTGATGGGACTCGAGGCAGGGACGCGATTGGCCCGGCTCACGCTCCTCTGGGTGGTGCTGTGATTTAACAAGGGACACATTGATCCCATCTCCTCCCGTCCTGGTGTTTATTCTGATAAAGTACTGGTACACGGGCGTTTGGGCCGGTACACCTCTCAGGCCTGTTCTCCTCCTTTTCTTTTTCAACTCAAAATCTTCACAAGATTGTTATTAAACAGCCGAAAACTGACGAGTGACTTGTTTGGGCCGAACACAGAAGAAGAGCAGAGCGGTCGCAGTTTTCTTACATCTCGAATATTAGCTTGATGATTACATTATCATAATAAATAAAAAGGACGCTAATGAAGCAGCATAAATTCACAAGTCCTTTCCTTGATAAATTCAGTGTTGTGTTCTTTCCTTTCTGTGTGTGTCCGTCTTTGTCCGATCACAATAGTGAGTCACTGTGTGCAGGCGGAGCTGTTTCTCCTCCGCCTGATTCCATGACGGCCTTTGCACCCACCTGTTGTTTGCTTTTGACTTTTCTCCTCCACATTAAAAGCCGGCGCTCCGTTATTTGTTCTTGATCAGCCTCTTTGATAGAGAAAAATTAGAATTTACAGTTAAAAACCCAAGACCCTGCCGTTTTTCCTTTTGTTAAGCGAGAAGTCAAACTCTTTGTGCTTCCCCTCGGGTGACAGCAGCAGCACTTGATTATAATTACTCTCCTTAAATAAGTCGCTTTACATTTGCCCTCCAGATGAATTCATCACCGACAGCTAAGAGCCGTAAATTTATTCTAGTTGACAAATAGTGGCATATAACTGAAATAGCTCCCACTCCCCCTATTCATGCAAAAGGTGGTATAATTATGACTGTATTTAAATTAACATTTCAAACAGTATTCAGCGTGGATCATACCAGACGTGTCTAATAAAAACTATAGGTGTTCCACAAGTTTGAGCTTAAGCGGAACAGAATTGTTCTATAAGACTCTGCACGCCCACCTGCTCGCTCATTGTAATTCACTCTGTATAAGAGTATCACTTGAATGCCTACAGTATAAACAGTGTGAGAGGAAACCATGAGCCGCTGGCGCTGGCGCCTTTTCCCAGATTTACTTAACTATGATCCAGCTCCGCGGCCGCGGTCTCGTTAACGCTGCACGGTTTGAGGGTCACGTTTTCTGAGATGGTTGTTTTACACCAAGAGGAGATGGGAGATCATTTTGTGAAAGTGTGACACCTTCGCTGACGGAATGATTGCTCGTGCCATTTCTTAAAAAAAGGTGCTATTAAATATTCTAGAAGTAGACGGTCTGCTTTACGGAACAGGAACAGCTGAGCCAACGCCTGAGGTTATATTTGTGTTTTCACCTGAAGAGGTGGATAGCAGGTATGTGAAGGTGTTTCTGATTTGAAACCTTTCATGGTTTGGAAATCACACTTTCTTGACAATCAGGCCTTTGAATACGAGGGAGTTCAAACTGTGGCGTCTCTGTGGAGATGATTGTACGGCCGCAGCAGGATCCGGCAGCCGAAGCCTCTCTGTCACTCTCTGTTTACACAGGTTGTCCGTGAATGCTCTGCCCTATTTCTTACCTTGTGTATGTGTATATATTTTCTCATATTTGATATTGATGCTTAACGAATGTCATTATTTTTTTTTACATTTTCTCCAGGATCACATTCTGCCCAAACCTCGTGCCTACTACCGCTTCGACCAATCGGCGGAGCCCGACGTGTGGCTCGACGCCATGCAGGTCTGGGAGGTGAAGTGCGCCGACCTGTCGCTGTCGCCCATCTACAAGGCCGCCATGGGACTGGTCAGTTCAGCTACTAATCCCCCCCCCCACCCCCTCCTCCATGTGTTTCCACTGATAAATTCTGCCTGTCATGGTCGGGTGCCCGTAATGAAAAGTCACAATTAGTGCTTCTTAATTGAGTTATTAAAAATGTTGTAAAAGATGCTGGGTTTAATGAAACAGATACGTATTTATTACCTCGAGGTTTCGGCTGCACGTTGGACACAAACTTCCACCGCGCATGTGAACGTGTTTATTACATCATTTAAATCCTCGTAGCGAGAAAATGGCACCAAGACAGACAAATATATACTTTACCTAAAATTTAATATGAAGAAAGACAAACTATTTCTGCACGTTTTTTTTATTTGCTAGCTTGTAAAATTCAGAATTTAAGTTGTCCGTTAAACCTTAAATCTTAATCTTAGATTTCAAACGCCTGGATTTGAAATAATATGATGAGATTCTATAACAGCTGAGACCGTTCTTCAGAAAAATGAGAAGTATAGTCATTAAATATTCTGAAACACCAGGTTTCGGTTTGACGGGTCATTCGTCAAATTATTTTAGGTCTTAAAAATTAATGTTGCCACAACTTTTTCCTTTAACTTATGATGTGAATGACTTTAAAGGACATGATATGGTCTATTAAAGATTTCAGCACTAACACATTATTAGTGGTGTGAGACATCAGCCACCGGTCGTATTTCCTCAGTGTGATGAAGTAACTTCTACCAGAAATTCACAATTAATCACATTTTGTTAATATCAGTTCCTGCTGAGTAGTTTCTCTCACAGTCTTCATACTGTATCAGTAGCTCTGGTCTTTCCAAGTTGGAGTCTGTGTTTTTCATCCAGAGATATTTCTATTTCTTTTTCTTGTTTTCACGTCGTCAACAACAACTCGCTTGTCCTGAATTTCCCAGAAATGTCCGTGCTGTGTTCTCACTTCCGCTCACAATGACATTCTCTCGACATTTTACCAGAGAACTGGCTGGAAACGTTTTAGAAAATGTGCGAAGCAACTGACTCTGACATTTGTGTTCTCACTTACAGCCCTTTTGGAAAGTTTCAGAAAAATGTGCGGACTTCAGTGAATGTTTTAAAGCAGCTGTAGTTTTTTTTTTGTTTTTTTTTAGGCAAACCTGTGTAAAAGTTATTTTAGTAAATATTTGATCTTTTATTTTTTAATGCTCATGAGGCTGTTAGATGTTCAGCAAGTAGTTGCAACAGATTTCAGGAGAAAGCCGTGAAACAGAAACACTGAAAGACTCGAACTAAAGGGATTCAGCAGCTTTAAAGGCCTGACACTCAAAAACTTCAACACACCTCTGTTAGTTATCATTTTCGGTACAAGTCCCAAAGGACAAATCAATGACATGTATCAGTGGCACTGTTGTGTTTACTCATTCTCCTGCTGTCTGTCCTCAGGTGGATCCAGTGAAGGGCATTTCACTGCGGTTCCCTCGCTTCCTCCGGATCAGAGACGACAAAAAACCAGAGGACGCCACGTCTGGAGCTCAGGTAAATCACATCACCTGCACTGGGACACGGGTCGGGGGACGTCTGAATTCCAATTTTACTCATTAATTTTAATTTCCCCCTGTTTTGATTCAACAAATGACAAAATATTTTATCTTTTTAGCATCAAATGAACATTCACATGTCCATTAAAACAACTTAAATAACAAGTATCAGTCGACAGCAGATAATGAAACTTCCTGCTCGTTGTTTTTTTGTGTTCTGCTGACATCACATGCATCTTTACTCGTCAAGGACGTTTCTCACTGTCTCCACTGTCAACAAATAAACATCCAGAGGCAACAGACAAAACAAGTAAATGTTAAAAGCTCTGGAGGAAAAACTGCTGCACAGGAATCACACAAAAGTAAATATACACCATCAAGAAAAGCCCGAGAGTAAATATCAAACTGTATTCATAGAAACCAAAGGTGAATTCAGCCTGAACGGACGCACAGCAGTTGTTTCTTTGACCAAACTGCTCCCGCACATGTGTGTGACGGCTTCCTCACTGAGCTGCTGGAACGTGTGCGTGTGTGTGTGCGTGTGTGTGTCCGTGTGTGTGTGTCCCCGCACCGCCAACGTTGCTGCCACTGCCAAAAACCCGATGTAGTCTGTAATTATATTATGTCAATAAGTTAACAGATCATTAGGTGAAGGGCAGTAGTTTTCTGCTGCTCGCTCTGAATGTGGGTAAACAGAAATCTCACGACTGCTTTCTGTAATGTTTAAACACACGGCTGAGCTGCCAGGAGCAGGGACGCAGCTGCAACACAACCAGCGTGGACACACACGTCACGCACACGTGTGCGTCCACACGACAGCGCAGTGTTTGGACATTGTGTTTGAAAGCCGTCATATTCACCCACATCCAGAGCGAGCAGCAGAAAAACTCCTGCCCTTCAACTAATGATCTGTGAACTTATTGACATAATATAATTACAGCCTACATTGGCTTCTTGGCAGCAGCAGCGTGATTGGCGGTGCAGACACACACAGGCGTGAAGGCCACAGCAGGTCAGGGAGGCAGGCGCTACGCACATGTGAGGTGAGCGATGTGGACCCTGACGTTTACAAACCGGTCGGCAGGTACAAGGACGGACTTCTTATGTAGAGACGAGTCCCCGTTGCCTGTGTGGGGAAAAGTACAATTGCCCTTCTCATACATCCACCCCAGCCAAACAAGTCAAAAGAAATATCTTGTATAGTAAAAGAATGTGACAAGTTCAGCCCCTGCTCTTCTTGGCTCATGTCCCATCCTCCCACCAAGTTTATGGAAATCCATTCAATAGTTTTTGCGAAATCCTGCTGACAAATAAATCCACAAACAGAAGGAAGGGGGCAGAACCAACCTCAGTGATGTGAAACCATCAGGGAGGTGAAGTACAGAATGAAGTCAGATGCACATTTAAAGCATCACATATGAAATGTTACCTGTGGAGCGTGTTGTGAGGCGCACAAGGTCAAACAGCTCGACTCTGTGAAAACTCTGTCACATGTGAGTCGGACCATGTTACTTTAAGTGTCGTGTGGAGATGATGCATCATCACGGACAAGAGGCGTCCTGTAACATTTCAAGGGTGACCAGCACCACAAGGACGGAGGTTTTTTTTTTTTTTTTTACACCAGCATTGTTTAATGCTGCGTCCTCTCGCTGCACGTCCCAGCACGAAGCTGTGGGAGAGTGGGCAGCAGCAGCAGCGCCTCCGGAGCCCAGTGAGGGAGATATATCGTCATGCAGCAAACTGTGGGAGTGGTTGTGCAGTAGAGATGTGCAGGTCAACTGAGCTTCCACCTGAACACACACACACACACAACAACCAGAGCCTGTGTTTCTACTGGACACTGAACCTCCTGTGGTCTAATGGACACTTCACTTGTCTTTGAGACCGTTTATCAAAGAGAGAAATTAAATATCACCCCTTTGTTCAGATGTTATTTATTCTAAATGTTTCCTCGCTTGTCGCTGACCTGCCTGTGGCCCCAGCAGCTCATCATCATTTTATCATAACTCAACCGAACTGAACTGAATCACCAGTCAGTGCACAAATCACACTGAAGATAAAGAACTACCTGTTCAACTGCTTCTGCAGAGGCTGATTCACGTTCACTTAAAATAGAAGAAAAGAATCGATTCCTTAAAGATAAATTAAGTATTTATCTCTTTACTCTCAGCTTCTCTGTCCTAATTTATTTAGTCGGAACCAGAAGTATTTTGGAAATTTTACTTGATAAATGATAGAATTTTTTTTCTGTCGGTGAATTAATCAACATTCTCACAATCGTCTCTAAAAGTGATTTTATCGAATGAAAAATAACTCAAATTGAAAGAAAAAAATCTGGTTCCAGCTCTTTTATTAAGAATAAAGTCAAATAATTTAGTTTTTAGATTTTTCTTTTTGAATTTGTCCTGATATTTTACAGTTAGTGATGATTAATCAAGATCAAAGTCATTAACTGCAGCCAAATTTATTACACGTTAATCTTCTTGCTAGTGGGTAATTAAAACTTGCTGTTATTTTTAACATATTAAATGAAGTCAAACTTTCTCTGTTGAGGTTTTGATTTATAGGAATAAACGGTGTGTGATTGTGGCCTAATATTTATCTGATGTGGAGGATTATTCTCAGAACTGATCAATCCGAACATGTCACCGCAGTAAATCCTTCCAACTGAAGTGTCCAATATGATATAAGATATGATATAAAATCAATCTGACAATCATCTTCTCTGCTAATGGATTAATTGTCTGGTTTGTTATAGATCAGAGAAATAGATGTAAAAGAAAAGCTGATCACAATAAGCCCCCCCGAACATGTCACTGCAGTAAATCCTTCCAACTCTGAAGCCGTAAAAAGCGAATGTTCTGCATTTTTGTTTGATAAACAACAAGAAATAAATCATCAAATTGTTTGGGCTCAAATCTGACAAACCTCCGTCATCAATACCGAGAGATAATTCTTCCGTTTTCAGTCTGTAAGTGGCAGTTTGTATTACATCACGCTTTCTTCGAGACGCACTAAAACATCGGAGGATGCTTTTATCAATCGTACATAAAAATCAATCTACCAGCGAGCCGCCCGCCTCCAGCCAGACAAACAACATGTTCCTCTCTGGTTTGTTTCACCTTCCACCACTTTGTTAGAGGAACCGTCTCCAGGCGCCACTAAAAATTTTAAGTCTCACTCGCCAGCATCAAACCTCGAGCCTGGTTGAACAAACTGCGATCGACACACAAACACCTTCCTGTTTAAAAATGGAAGCCCGATATCAGACGAGCGCGTTGTTGTTGTTTAACAGCAAACAGGAAACTCTGAGTTTTAATGAGACTGAAAGAATTCAGCTCATGTCTGGATTTTCTCTTTTTCTACCTGAGCCCAAACTTTATTTCCCGCCTTCATTAGATGTGAGCTGGAGCATAATGTGAGTTTTCACCGACTTGAGCAGCCATCTGCTGCCGGAAGACTCTTGGCTTGTGCTTGTTAGAGCCGAAGCCGTAATATCGACTGCATTGAGTTACACTTTCTCTCAGGTGTTCGATGCACCGACACACTCTGGTCAGAACAACACAAGTTTCAATTAAGGAAAACTGTGAGAGCGTCTTGGGCTCAGTCAGCTGAGGATCAGAGCGTCGCCTTGATCCTGTGCAGGAGAAACAATGGGATGTTTCATTGTGCTGCCGCCCCGCTGTACTGGTGCTGGTGCTGAGGAGAGTGGTTGGACTCGCTGCTCACACATTATTCATTGTCGGGCCTCCTCACCCCTCCTCACCCCTCCTCACCCCCCCACCACCCTCCACCGAACCCCGGTGAGCTCCAGTGATCGCAACCTCCGTCTCCCAGTCGGCAGCTGGGAGTCACTGACTTCAAAGCCCAGGATATGAATAATCAAACTGTTATTTTTAGCTTTTCCTCTTCATGTTACTGACCTTACTTCATGATCTTCTTCTCTCCTCCCCTCTCTTCCCTCCCTCCGTCCATCCTGCCCCCCCCCTCTGCTCGATCTCTGTCCATCTCATGTGCTGCAGATCGCTGATTTGTACAAGAAGCAGCAGCAGATTCAGAATCAGGGGGACAAAGCCGACCCAGAGGACTACTACTGATCATCTGCAGTCATCAGCCGGAGAAAATAGATAAATATTGGCAAATCTCATTGTAATTGTAAATATCTTCTTTCTTGTTGTAATGAAATGAAAATAAAGGCTCCTTCCAGTTTTAAGCTCCCGGCTGTTTGTGTTATTGATGAATCGAAGCTGCTCCTTTACCGGCTATGATTTTTCCTTTCCGAGCCAAAGTTGTGTAAATATCTTGCTGCATATGGAGCACATCAATTTTTGAACTCACATCTCCCCCCCGTAATAGATCTCTATCAAAAATTCACTGTGCAGAACCGCCCGGCAAAACATGAAATGTATGGAACGCATACCAATCCCTTCACCTGGCCAGGTTTCTGCTGAAGAACTCAAAAGGTGGCGGCAAAAGTGCATTAGGCGCGTGGGGCTCAATAAGAGGACAAGCCAAGGAGATTGCCGGCTGCCAGAAACGTTATTAGGAGCAGAAAAAGACGCCGGAGCTGACAGTTGCTCAAACAGCAGGACAAAAGAGAAGCACTCACAGCTTGCATTAGATGATGGAAATCCACTAACTGTCCAGCCTGAATCAATCAGAGGCTGCTGGGTGTGTGTGGAGGCAGGCGAGAGGGAGCGAGGGGAGGGGAGGGGGGGTCAGTTTGAGAGCCAAGGACGGACGGTTATTAATGGAGGAGCGAGGAGGATTGTGCGTTTCCTCTGCTCCTGTGATGCCGAGCGAGAGGACGCGAGTGTTCGCTGAGTCGAGATTTAACCAGTGTCTGTGCTTCTGTCTCTCTCTCTGAGCTTGAAGAAACTCGTTAAGTGCACGAACAACAACCGAGTATCTGTGAATTCCTTTTGTTGACACACGCTGAATGATTGAGTTGTGCTCGGCGCGCAGGTACAAATCATACGAGGGCGACAGATCTGCACGAGAGACCCAAAGAACTGTTTTTTATTACGCTGCAGAGAAACTAACTCTCAGCATTAAAGTGGAGCTGTTTGCTTATTCCACAGGGACTGAATATACCGGTGGACGACACATCTCCACTTCCTCCCACCGCCCAGAAATACAAGTCAAATATCCAGGAGAAAAACAAAGCGATCTTGGGCCGAAGACGTCATTTGGAGCCAGAGTCTGCGTCTGATTTTATAGCAAAGAATAACTCATTGAAAAACAAACGCATAGAAATAAATCGCTGTGACAAGAGCTCCCGTAAACCATCTGAGAAAATTAACTTTTTATTTCGGCCCATCCACTAACATGGAGGACGCAGGGTTCATGATCCACACCGCAACCAGCCACCAGGGGGCAATACAGACTCTTTGGCTTCACTTTTTTGGGACCTTCTCTCTATCTCTCACTCTCCAGTATTTCGGTTAATTGCACTACCTTGACATTTAGTAGGGGATTCATGGTCCCAAGAGGGTGAGCCACCATAGGCTTAGGTGATTTCCTGACCTTTCCTCTAATGCCACCGTGAGGCTCGCACATGGAATCTCTCGGCAGCCGCTGCACTCATCACTTTGATATCGGGCACTCTCACATTCATGCCCCCCTCAGGATGAATGTTATCGTTGTGCTGATCCCCCGACTTTCTCCTGCAGGACCACGGAGGAGTCGATATGTTAATTCCTCTCGTAAAGTTCACGATCAGATATACCTGCAGCGCTAATGACGTTTCCCATCAGCCTCATCTGTACTTTGTGTAGAAGCTAATTAACAAACGGTTGCGTCCATGCTGCAATAAACTCATGGTAAACACACCGGCAGGACGACATCAGTGGGTTGTGATTGTGCGAGCTGCCATTAGGATTTAGCCTCACAGCTCTTAGCCGTGGCTGTGAACCCCTAATCTCGCTCTAATCCTGGGAGGGGGGTGTTTACCAGGTGATCAGTTAATGCCTTGCTCCCGAGCCGCAGCGGGGAAGTTGTACCTAACACGACGCGGCGCAGGAAGTAAATCGCAGGGCGCTGGCAGTTGTGCGGTTGCAAGGAGCCAGACATCAAGCGCTTGGAAACGTCTGCAGGATATTTGCATGTAAAATGTTCCCACTTCTGCGGTGACTCACGCAGCGTGTGGCACCGCGTTGTCACTGTTTTCACATTCAGAGTGGTTTGTGTTTCCGATACTCGGGAGGCTGCGAGACCGCTGCTTGTTATGCCATCTCTGTATGCAAGTATGCATACTGCACAGTTGGTGGCTTGCCTATTATTTGTGTGTGTGGGCTGTGTCCTGTGTCTGCTGAAGGGGAGTTGGAGAAGGATACCATTGTGGTGGAATAATCATGGAAATTCAGAATCCAGCTTCGCCTGCCCTTTTCATCTGCTGCTGTTTTTCATGTACTCTTATTTTCTTACTGGCTGCCACAGCAAGGCTGGTGTTGTTTACCCTGTGTGTGTGTGTGTGTGTGTGTGTGTGTGTTGTGGATAAACGTGCTGCAGGAGACACCGACTGCAGCTGGAGCCACTGAGGCGGGTTTGAAGACGTTGGCAGGTGTGTGTGTGTGTGTGTCTCTGGAAAAGCTTCTATCGACATAAAAGCCGCACAACTGCTCAAGATACAATCAGGAAACTTTGCGAAGGTGAAGTTAAAAGGAAGTTTAAGACTCTAACGTGGGCGAGATCCAACAGCCCCAAGTGCTCATGGGTAATTCAAAGGTGTGATCCCATGACAACATGGTCTCTGGTCTCATCGGGGATATGAACCTTCAGACATATTGTTATCCCTGTTTACAATCACATTTCTTTGTCATAAGGGATTAAGAAAGACACAAATCTTTGTCATTTCTCCTTTTCAATATACAGTATATATGTATGTGTTATATGTATATTTATGTATATATGTATGTATGTATAAAAAAATCAGTCGGCCTCTGTTCTTTACATGTGCATCTTACCTCCTCTACATCTCACTCTCATCTTGGTCATCATTAACACAAACAAGGGACTTGCTGATGTTACTGAATCTGAATTTCTAATATCACTTGTCAGCTGTTGCCTTAGAAGTTGTCTTGAAACAGCCAGTGTGAGGGATGGGAAAAGGCCCTAATGGAAATCAAACAGGCACCAGAGCATGAAATATTGAAAATGCAAATATGTAATGAATTCGGTTCCATATTGTGTGCGTTGTATGATCCGGGCTTTGATTTACTCTGAGGGTTGAATGCGGCAAACCTCTTTGCCTAATTTGTGTACGTTGGATTGTGTAAGTGAAGGGAAGTGTGAAGGTCTTTGAATCTTTGTGTATCTTTTGTGTTTGGTTCAAGTCCCAGCACGCTGAGACGTTTTTTATTTGTTTCCTTTTGTACATGTATGAATGGGGTTCTTTTTTTTATCATCTCAGTGTGGGAGCCTGGTTAACGGCCCGTGGTTGTGTGTGTGTGTGTGTATATATATATATATATGTGTGTGTGTCTGTGTGTGTGTGTCATTGATGTTTACTGAGGGGGGCAGCTGGCGCACATCACGCGCCTGCAGGGCATTGCAGCACAGCAGCCCTCCATCGCCCCTCGAGGTCCCAGCCTGTGTTCGAACAGCTGGGCTGTTAGTTCACATCAAGTCACCCGTTCAGACCAGGTCCCGCCGGGAGGAGGAGGCTGCAGCTACCTGCTCGTCGGCTCCGTCGAAACGTGCTCCGCTACATGTGAAAATGTGATTAAGGGTCGTGTTGGGAAAGGTTTTCTACAAAACCCCCCCGAGCTGATGTTACGACAGATGAGAGGGAAGCTGAGGACGTCTTCTCTGAGCTGAAGACTCGTCCCCGCTGTGTTTCTCTTTAAAGTTTTAGGAAGACTCCCCTAAAGCAGGGTTATGGATTACCTCTGACGCTCGTGAAGAAGAAGGGGCATCTATAAAAAACTGCCAGGTTTCACCTTTCTCTGTCCTTTGTTGCCCCCCCCCCCAGCCCCCCACCCCTTTCTCCCACATGAGCTATCTGTCTTGTTCACAATACCCCTTTCTCCACCCGGAGAACAATGCGTTTGTTCTCCTCCGCCTCCTCCCCATCCCTCCATCCTTTTCTATCCCTCCATCCATTTGTTTGGTGCTCTCTGTGACATCTCGGCCATGCCAGGCCATGAGGGAGAGAGGGAGGGACAGGCCCGGCCATTGTGCCCGGCCCAGCCCACGGAATATCAATAATGTTTTTCTTGAGCAGGAGCGCCGAGCGTTGGCCAGTAACCTTTCGGATTTGATGATGTCAGGCCCCCTGTTTTTTTGGCCCTTTTTTTATATGATTTCCCTCGTCCCCCGGTCTCCACTCAGGTCCTCAACACGAGGGTCAGAACTGGATGTGCTGTGTGACTCATCAGAGAACTTCATCAGCTCAGTTAAACCAGTTTATGTGACCGTGCCAACGAATCCTCCTGATTACACAAGAAAATACTTTGTTTTCCTGACCCCTCTTTCTTCTGGGGACTGGCTCTATAACCACGTCATCAACCTTTGTCCTTTGCTTCCTCAACACGAGAGTCGTGATTTCATTTGCTGCCCGTGGTCTTTGTCACTAGAAGTTAAAGGTGGAATTTTCAAGCGTTTGCCTAGAGACCTGTTGTTTATACGTAGATGCCAAAACCAATACTTGTTTTACACCAAACGAGTATATGTGGGTTTTATAGATGTGGGGAATAAAAGTCAATGGACTTCGAGCCCGTTGCCAGTAAAAGAATTCGTGTCACGTCATGTTCGGCATCATGAAAGGAAAAACTGGGTGCTCTCTCACCTCATCTTGCCAAATTAGCGGATCAGAGCCAATAAAAACCCGTCTTTACTTCAGAGTCATTTGACCAGGAAGTGAATGTTGATTGTATCCATCCCATCGCAGACAAGGGCCCGATGTGAGTAGTGTTTTTGACCAGTGGAAAAGGTCCGTGCTTTCAACTTCTCTGCTCAAACATCTAACTTAGTTCACGTGTTCGCCCTGCGATACGTTGGCGACCTGTCCAGGGTGTATTGGCACCAGTCCCCCCCCTCAAAGGAAACGCATTATATATATGACGGATGGATGGAAATGACTAAATGACCAGTGACCCCTCGTTGGGAATCATTGCTCTAGATGCTAATAACTGTATTCAGATGCTGTTGAGTGGCTCCGACTGAGCTTCTCTTGGCGGCAGGTTGCTGACCTGTGTCCTATTAGGAACCTAGATGGCAAAAAAACACTGCTGTATTTATATTTAATTCTGCACTCCAGCGTTTAACTTCTGATAGTTTTCTGGCCAATTGCTCGCCACGGCTCATTTGCTGCATTTGGTCGTGGATATGTTTCGCTTGATTATCCAGCCCCTGCAGCCAAACTGCGAGCCCATCCAGTCATTTACGAGACCACTTTATGATTGGTTTATGATGGCGGCGGTTGTTTGTTACCCACTTGTCGGCGCTTCACTGTGGCCCACAACGGGAGGCTGGTGCTGAAGGGGGTATGATTGCCGTGCACTCCACTGGATCATCGTCGACGGTCATTAGTCTTATGACCTTTGCGTGAACCAGCCCTCTGTGGCGTGCATCTCTTTGTCCCCTCTTGACCGCCGAGGAACCCTCCAGCAGTCCCGTCTGAGAGGCGCTCTCCATTCACAGAAGCCGTCAACATTTGGAAGAAGACATTCCCCCCCCCTGCACATCTGCCAGCCTGCCTTGTGATCACGGCTGCACTCGACTGTGACAAACACACTCAACATAGCAGAAAAATTAGACATGGATAGAGTTGACAAGAGCCCCTAACATCTACAAGTCGGGACGCTTTCCCAGTCTGTGATTATCCCACGGTCTCTCGACTGTGTGCCTGGCTCTTTTCCTTTTTTTTTTTTCATCCCCATTGGAAATTATTCTGCGTCAAAGGAAATTACAATATCACAAGAAAATATGCTCTGTAAATTTCCACGGGTGTCTAACGACGTGCCCTCGCCGTATGCAGCGGAGGGCCACTGTCTCAGCCCCTGGAAACGAGCTTGATGAGTTACACAGGCAGACATTCACACAGTGGGTGAAGCCTGAGGTGCTTTGTGTATTCAGTCATCTCTAATAACACCGACTGATGAAGCCCTGTCCACCTGAATAACACTAAACTGCGGCTGCAGGCTCATGTATAACTTAACAAAAATCTCTAAATGGCTCTACAGATCCCGTTTGCTCTGTCTGTTCCCCTCTCCTCCTCCTCTCTGTATAATTTAGCAGCAGATAAACTCTTCCTCTCCTACATTAGTGTGCAATATCACTGCCAGCCCAAGGAACGGGGGCCCTCGCTCTATATGTGATACAGTTTCTTGCTGCCAAGCTCAGCCACTGCTGCTGCCACCATCACACGCCGCTGACGAGTTTGGTCGCTTGCCACATTCTGCACCTGCCAGGCTCATAAAGAATCCCCCTGTCTCTCTGGAGCCCGAAGGCAGGATCTGCCATAATTGTTAAGGATGTCGCAATTTAGACCTTCAAGCCAAAGCTTAGACAGTTGATGGCGCCAACAAGTTGGCAGATGGTCCATTTTGTTCAGCTGATCCATCAGTGCGGTGTTAAGACGAATGAGCGGTTGCAATCCGTCATAAGTGCCGGGAATTTATGTCCTGGTCTCGAATGTAAGCAAAAGTTGATCAGCAGCTAAATGTTCTGCCGCTGTCTTGGCCCAGAGCTCCATCGCACAGGAGATGCTTTTATTTCTAGCACCGGAAAAACCTGGATAAGGATTGCTCAATAAAACCACAGAGTGAAGTGGATGGAGTGGGCCTCCTCGTCGAGTACCTCCTCCTCTTCTCACTCATCAAATACACGCTCCTGAGGGGGTAGGAGGAGTCAAATTATGATTGATATGGTTTACACTTCATGTTGAGTGTAAGTGAATCCAGCCTGTGTACTGGCTGAAGCTGGAGGAGCACCGCACACCATTAATTTGTGCATGTATTCACTTTTACTGTGCCAGTGGCCAAATGAATGCATATTTATGACTAGTGACAAAATGATGGAATGAGGCCTCCAGAAATGAGGCTTTTGCCGAAATTCCACTCCTGCGTGTCGGCTCGTGCACACGCTGCCTCCTTGTGCACCTCGCTCTCTCGCCCTGCGTCGGTATCTGCTGCTGCCTCGCTCTCAGTCGGCGCGACTTGTCCTGTCCTGATATCAACCCATCTATATATAGCAGGTCTCCCCCTACACTCTCGCTGTCTGTGCTACTGGAAAAAGAGAGGAGTGGGCGCTTCACTTTCAATACGCAGCTTTGTCTGGGCCCGGAGGAGAAAACGAGGCGAAGAGGGAGAGGCCGCAGAGGAAGAAAGCGCCATTGACAGGCGGGCAAACACCAGTCGGCCCCTGTCCCCCTCTCTCCCCATTGTCTCCAAGTGCTAGACATCAGCAAATGACAGGAATCTGGAGAGAGGGAGGACAGAAAGAGAGCGAGCCTGAAGAGTCGGGGCTTTGTTTGGGCCGCTGGCCTGAGACCCCGGTGAAAGTGCAGGGAGAGTGAGTGATGGGGATGGAGGAGAGCGCACTGGGCTGACCTCACTGCAGGATCCCCCTTCCTCCCTGTAAACAGACCCAAACAGCTTCCCACCGCTCCCCATGTAATCCTCACACATGGAGCAGTGATCACATGCAGAGTGACTGCAGATGGTCATGATTCCCTGTCTCACATGCACATGCTGATTAGCGCTCCCCCCTCAGCTCCATCACACCACGGCTGAGGGTGTAATGGAACACATTACATCCACCGTGGCGTGATGCTGCCGAGTTTGCAAATTCCCCCCAAGTTGCCTATTGTTTACCCAATTAATTCAGTGGCTACTGTACAAAGCAGGTGCCTCTCGCCAGCATATTTTACTCCACTCCAAACGATAATGTGTGCAATTTGTTTCAATGAGGGTTGAAATGGAGAGAAGACGGGTGGAGGAGGTGGTGGTGGATGGGGGGGGGGGGGTGATGGGGAGGGTAGGGGCGGAGGGGTGGAGAGGAGGAATGGGCCGGGCCCGGTCCTGGGCGAGGGGTGTGGTTGGGTATAAACCAGGGGACAGTGGGTTTTCTGTTGTTGTCCTGTTTCGAAGCCGTCTGTCCTGGGATCCTCGCTCAGCTCCTCTCTCTCCCTCCACATCTGGGACTCTTCCTTGACGGGCTCCTGTCACATCTGCATCGGCACCAGTCTCTCCTGGAGCTCCGTGGACGCCTGAAACCATGCTGACGTTTTTGGCGCTGGCGTCGGTCGTCCTCCTGGGAATAGGTAAAAAAAAAGTTCTAAATTCTAAAATGTCATTATATTTCAACGCTGTCGTAAAGAAGCCGACTCTGAGTTTCATCCGTTGAAAGTCGGAAATTTTCTTTGCACTGACGTGAGGTTAAAGGTTAAATTAGAATGTGACGAAGAGGGTTTTTCCTGTTTTGCTGCAGATTAATGGAGTTGACGATGATAAAAAAAAAGGGTCAGCAGTGAATTAAGTGATCTTTAGCTGAAGTGTGACATTCCTCCACGCTGAATTAATATCACACTGAAGCATTTAAATGAATATCTTGGTATTTGCTCTATTCATTAGTTCCAAAAGGCCGATAGGGCACCGGCAGAGAATACACTTTCTTTCCAGGTGTATTATCCGTGGCCCTGCACTGTTTTTGTAAAGCAGGTGACTCCGAGCTTGCAAAGTTGAAAAGCACTAATGTTATGACTTCTAAACCGAGGGTTGGCTGAGTTTCTGCTCTCAGACAGATGCGGTCGTGTTTTTCCATTTCCCCTTCTGTCAGATATTTGCGGGTTTTTTTCTCAGGATTTTAATTAAAAATGTCGAGCATGATTCCATTGACAGGTTCTGCAGGGGCTGGCTGCACTAACGCCGAACTGCTCAAGGACGGTTACAGTGAAAGCTCTGAAACTGGGTGTTAAAAGAAACTCAAGAACACACGGGGCATTAATTTCAATGTAGCTCGGAACACTGTGACCCATTCACGGGCTTCAAGTGACGCTGGGCCACAGACGGGATGTTGTTGCTGGCGTCAGAGTGGCAGGTGTGTGCACGGCTCCCGGGGGCCTTGGTGGGTTGCCTGAGATGCCGACTGCAATTTTTCCAGGGAAGTAAAATATTGATTTTGCAGCTAAAACCAAATTAACATCAATCATTAAATATTATTTAAGCATAAGCGGTGCACATTAAGCCAACGTAATCCATATTAATGGAGAAAACGAAGTTCCCCTCTGGCTTTTAGAGACTATCACCGATATTCCAGTAATAATGTAAATATTTACAGAGTGCACGTCTGAGTGGATGTCGGCTCTGACATAGTCAAGTGCACAGCTGAGTGTTTGTGATTAATCTTATAGATCAAGGTGAAAACTAATGAAAAGGTCTTGTGATCACAGTAGGGAATGAAAAATTCATTATTCAGGATTGTAGGAAAACTTTCTGCAATTTGTTTACGGTAGAAACCGGAAAAAGGAGATTTTCTTTGGGTACTTTGTGTATTTTTTCCTCCTCTCTCACCTGGGAATGGTTTGTTGGGAACTGTGAATTAACTTCCACCTGATTTGTGTCTCCCAGTTCCCGAGCAGTCCGAGGCCATAGTGATTTACACGGGCTGGGAGCGCCACGCCCTGTTGGGCTCAGACATCCGGCTGTCGTGTTCCTTCTTCTCCTGGCGCTGGACCTCCGACGACGTCACCTTCTCCTGGACGTACAGGCCCGATGGCTCCCGGGACAGCATTTCTGTAATATACACACACACACACATTATCATATTATAACTGGTACACTAACAAGTGTTAAACGTCCTCATATTTGGTGTCATAATGAAGCAACCTATAAAAGAATAAAGGTAAATTTGCGCTTAATGAAATCGTCGTGGAACAAACTTGACGTCAGCACTTTGTTTTGATTAATAAATCCACCACTTCTCACTCGCATCAGCCTCATCAGCCTCATCAGCCTCATCAGCCTGGTTCTCATCAGGCAGCTGAAGAGGCTGTGGTCGACCCCCACGCTCGGCACACACACGGTTAACGACTCGCTGGTGAAGGCGCTGAAGCGTTCAGCAGCTGATGAGTGAGATATTTAGCCTCAGTCATTAAGTGCAGATGCATCAGGAGCATCCTCGGTCCCTCTCCTCCTCAGATGAAATCCTAACATGCACTCCGACTCCAAGTTAATCTTTTTTCATTCCCACTTTCAAGAAGTCGCAAAATAAATATTTGAGAAGGCGAAAAGCAAAAAAACAGAACAGGATTGTTGGCCTGGCAACAACAACGGCTTTGTTTCTTAGCAAAGGCCTTTTTTTGTTTTGGAGATCTCCCCCTCCGCCGGGCACGCAGACCAGAAAGCATTCAGTCAGAAAAGGGGGAGTGGCCTAATGATGTCACATGGCGTGCTGATTGCTTGCTGATTTGGTTCCTGCAGCTTTAATATCAGGAATATGAGACGATAATTCACAGATTCGCCAAAAAACGCAATCTTACAAAACAGAAATGATTTGCATACGACGGCGTCTCATCGAAAATGACACCACCTCTGTAACCGCACTGAATTTATTGTAAAAGTTTGCATGTTCAGAAACAACAAACTTTCTCTGCTCGTCTTCTCCCTCCTCTCGCCGCCTCGCCCACCTCCTGCTCTTTAATTTCACTCCTCCTGCCCTTATCGTTCTTCCATCTCTCTAATCTCTCCATATCTCCCCGTCCTGACTGCGCCTCCCTCTGTCCACCTCCCTTCATCTCCTCCTCCCCGTCCCTTCCTTCTTTGTCCCTCCCCTCCTCTCTCATTATCTCCTCCCCTCACCTCCTCTGCCTTCATCCATCTCCCGCAGTGGCCTCACTCTGAAACTAGATTTCACTCCTCTTTAATGTTTTTTAAATCTTCTGTCACTCATTCCTTCGACCGCCCGGGCGGATACAGTCTCACGAGGTTGTTTCTGTTTTCATGGTGTATTTGTCTTTTTAGATTTCACATTTTATTCCTGATATGTTCGTATCATATCAAAGGTTTTTTGTTTAATTCATGAAACCTGCTCACGAGTTTCACAAGCAAAGGTTTCAACCTAATTTGACCTTGACCTTGTGGAGGTCTGAAGCCGCTCTTATCCCAGTTGAACCCCTCGGCCCATTTACACTTCACTTATTAAAACAATCGATTCTTCGAACTCTGGATTCAATCTGTGATGTTTTCCCATTTTAAAAACATTTTTACTGTGCGTAGAATACCTGGGTTTCAATATGATATCAAAACTAATCTTATTTATCTAGACACACAATTCTATCTATGATATACATTTTCTCTGCTCATGTTCAATTGTTGTATTACGTCCTTTAAAGCACTTTTGTAAGAAAAGTGCCATATGAATAAAGTTTATTCTTATTATACCATATTATAAGATATGTATTAAATATGAGCTGCCACAGGAAGTTGTAATCTACAGTAACACGTCCGCTCTGTCTCTCAAAGATCTTCCACTACACTGGTGGTGCCGCCTATGTGGACAACAAGGGCCCGTTCAGGGACCGGCTGGAGTTCGTGGGGAACCCCGGGCGCCGCGACGGCTCCATCCTGCTCAAGAACCTGGATTACAGCGACAACGGCACCTTCACCTGCGACGCCAAGAACCCCCCTGACATAGTGGGCCGGCCCTCCAACGTCCGCCTGCTGGTCTTTGAGAAAGGTGACGTGCCCGGTGGGGTGGGGGGGAGGGGAGTGAGAGTCCTGTGGGTGGGAGGCTCCTCAGTAACTGTGATGTCTGAATTAATTTACATCTGTGTCTGCTCATTCGCTTTCCACTGAGCCCATATGGCGCGTTGTGGTGAATGTTTTTGTTTTTTTGTCGGGAGCCAACTGTTCTCAATTGCAGAAACAATCATTTCCAAACTCTTAAACAAATCTCAATTTGCACCGAGCATCTGACTCCAGCGAGTTCTGTGCTCAGGCCAGTCGCTGCACGGCTGCGTTCAGAATTCCTCCCATTTCCCCCGTTGAATGGAAATTAAATCAATTACAATCTTATCTCTTTCTCCCATTTGAGATCGCTATCGTTGCCTCACTTCTTTTCTCCCCCTTCACCTCCCATTCCTCTCCTCTTCCTCTTCCTCTTCCTCCCTCATCGTCTTCCAGCTCATCCCATCCCCCACCCTCTCTCATCATTACACTGTCCCCACTCTCACCTTAACTCCACTTTATCAAATTGGCAATGATTCCTAAGATGTTGATATCAAACCCTTATGGCAAAGAAGTGTAATTGAGGCTTAATACTATAACTATAACTATAAATTAAAAAGTAATTACAAAGATATCCAGACTCGAAACCAGACTGTGGATTCATCTTGTTTGCACCATTCTTGCATTCAAGGAAGAGTTTTCAAAATGGTCATTAAAACCTGAGCCAAACTTTATTTAAAAAATTTATAGTAGAAATTCTGACATAAATTGCACAACATTTGTGTTACACAGATTCCCTGTTCTCCACCTCTTCCTCCTCGTTATCCTCACAGTGTCTCCATTGTTCTCTGCTCCACCTTCTAACACTCCTCCTCTTCTCCTCCTCCTCTCCTCCTCCTCCTCTCCTCCTCCTCCTCCTCTGCTCCTCCACAGTGCCCATCCAGGCTGGCGTGATCACAGGGGCGATCATCGGGTCGGTGCTGGGCCTGCTGGTGCTCATCGTGGTCATCTACTACCTGATGAGGTTCCTGGTGGCACGCCGTGTCTTCAGCCTCAGCGTCAGGTCAGTGCCCGGCCTGTGGCCAGCGCTGCTCTGCCAGTCCGGTCTGTGCCAGGGACTGGAGCTGAGGCCGGAGCCCATCCCTGGCACCGACACCTGCGTGGCCAAGAAGACATAGCTGCAGTGCCACGGTTTTTTGATTTGGGCTTAGATTTGGAATTGGTCAGCTGGAAAGAGACGGATAATGATCTCTCATTTAGATTTAATCTCGCTTTAATCTAAAAAACCTTTCTGCGTGGGTCCAAAGCAAGATGATTCAAAGTGATGGAGCAAAGGTGTCTGAGTGGATAATCCACTCCATCAGGAAGATGATGGACCCATCGCCTTGCTTATTCCCAGCCACTGGTAGAAGATGGTAACTGGGGGGCTGTGTTTGAGGCAGCCGGACCAGTAGATTACCTTCTCTTTATGATGGCTGCCAGGCAGTGCTGCCCTATGACCACTGGAGGGAGAGATGGATTCGACATTCTGACATTGTCTTTCTTTTGTCTCCTTCAGCAAACATGGCAAGAAAAAGAAGGAGGGATCACAGCAGAGACAGGCAAGTTCCCTCCACTCCTTCCTCCATGTCCCCTCTTCCTCCTCCTCCTTCCTCCTCCTCTTCCTCCCTCCTGCTACTTCCTTTTCCTCACACACGCCATGACATGTTCACATCCGCTTGAAAACACCCAATGCAACAGCTTTGTTTGCTGTCACATTTAGGTGCCGCGCGGAAAAATGACGAGAGATTACAGTGGCATTCAGTGTTTGAATATTTGTTCGGCACAGGAAACGTGGTGTCAGAAGGAATTTTCATCCATTCTGTTGCAGCGGCGCCGCACAATAGCACACATCCAATATGACAGTGCATAACGGCACAGTTTCATAATCGCATTCCCCCCCCCCAATGCCATTCCAAGCGGCTCCAATATGTCCGCCGTCTCCTCCTCGCGGCAACGTATCAACAACAATAAAACATGTCATTCACACTCTGCCCAGCGCACGCTAATAACGGCGTTGAGGCTGTTAGAATTCCAGCGTTGTCTCAGCGTTGGAGGTGCTTTAAAGGCTGTTCTCTCTCGTGTGGCCCTCTCCCCTCCTTCAGCCACCTCGGGGGGGCTGAGCAGCACAGCACTGGTAAACAGCCAGGGGGCAAAAATCAAACCAGTGACTGTGAAATGGCCGCGGCCGGGTCACAGCGCTAATGCTATTTCAGTATTGAATGGGGCTGTGTTTTGCTCGCAGAGGGAAAATGGATGGAAGCTGCTGATTTCGCTCACTGGGAGTCAAATGAAAATCACTGGGCCTATTATGGTCTGGGCTGTTATCAGTGGTTTTACGCTGCTGCACGCCGAGGGTTTCTTTCTGCTTCCAGTCCTCGTGGGAGCGTGATAGCCTCAAGTGGTGGATTAATCAGACATTTTGGTGGCTTGTATTCTTTTGTGAATACAAGGCACCAGGGCAAGTAGTGTTTGATTACTCTGTTGTGATGTGGGGGGGTGGATGGTTGCAGGGTTGTATTGTAATCCACTGTACGCCTTGCATGCTGATAACAAATAGAAAAAGGGATGGGGGGGGGGGGGGGGATCAAGGGATTCCAGTTCAGGGCGTTTTTTTTCCTGGATCAAAAAACCAGCGAGAAGCGCCCAAAAATATCAAGGGGTTGGAAATAAAAGGTGTTACTGAGACAGTGAGTCATTTAGCCGCAGGTGAACGTAAAAGACGAAGCAGCAGCAGCAGCAGCAGCAGCAGCAGCAGTGAGCTTGTGCCCCCCCCCCCCCCCGGTGCCCTGAACCTAGGGGGCGACCTTTCCTCTCACCTCAGACAAGTGCACTCCCTCTCATTTCCCCGGAGCCTCACTTCCTCCCCCTGTCTTCTTCTTGCCTCTCCGCTGTCATTTGATTGTCAGGTTACTCTTGAGTTGCAGTCAGTTGCTCTCAAGTGCCTGCGGTGGGTGACAGTGCATATATGAATAAATAACTTCGCCGCCAAAAAGGACACTGAGATATTTGACAACATTGTCATTTACAGTTACTCTCCTGCACAGTCTCATGCAGCTCGGAAAGGAAAAACACACAGCGATTCCTCCCGAGCTCCAGCACACTTGCCTTTTTACTTCATTTTTTTGTATTTTTCCTCAGAGCAGATTCCTCTCTTGTAGCTGCGCCACACACACAGCACCCACGGGATTTTAGAGCGCGCTCATAAGTGGTTGTTTGATCAAATAGCCCTTATTAGGAGGCTCTGCTGACACGACGCAATTTTGTATCAGCCTCACCATCTTCGTTACTCCCTGTTCGCTTGGCTTGCACTACAAATCTCCGCCAGGCTGCGGGTGAGGGAGTGAGGGAGTGAGTGGGTGAGACACAGAGACACAGAGACAAAGGAACCCCGTGGTGTGTGCTACTCCCCATTAAGTGGAGTTGTGGGAGAGAGGAGTTTACCCGACAGCCACACGCATAAGGAAGCTCTCACACACACACACACACACACACACACACACACACACACACACACACACACACACACTCTGGACTGGAATGATAATTGAGTGCACTCGGTATCGATCTGAGCTCCAACACACACACACACACACACAATCCAGGCGTTCTTCTTTCCATCCCCCTTCACCTCCCTCACTCTCTCATTCACATTCTTTTTATCCGGTCCCCTGTCTCCCTCCCGTCAGTCGCATCTTCCTCCTCCTCCTTCTCCTCCTCCTCCTCCTCCTCCTCCTCCTCCTCCTCCTCCTCCTCCTCCTCCTCCACCACCTCTCGCCTCTTCATGCCTTTGACTTCCTCGCTGACCACGAAGCATCTATCTATCTATCTGTAATTCCTCCCTCTCTCTCCCCTCTTCCTGTCTCACTCTCCCTCTCGCTCTGGTTATCATCCCTCACCCTCCTCCTCCTCCCAATTACCACCACCACCACCACAACATTTCCTCACTCCCTTCCCCCCCCCCACCCCCAAACTCTATCTCTCCCTCCTCGCATCTTCTGGGTTCTGATCAGCTTTGGTTCCAGACAGAAAATCGCTTCCTCTCACTCTTCATCTGCTTCTCAATCTCCCTCCTCGTCCTGTCAGCGTCTCAGTTTTAGTATGCAGCAGGGGACCCGGCCACTTACCAGCCTATCTACCTCCCCGCCGGTCCCTCCTGTTCTGCCACTGTACCCACATTCCCTTTGAAGTGGATGCAGCTCCTGTAACGAGGGTGGTTCTGCATGCTGCCTAAGCGGGGCTGGAGTGTGTTTACGAGGCTTTCCCTTCGTTAGCGTGGGAGCTCTGCAATACACCGCAGTGCAAACTGAGCCCTGCCGTGGGATGCGTAATGGTAAACAATGCAATGATATACGACAGAGACCGTATGTAAGTGTGATGGAAGGTAATGACCTAGGATGGGCTGTGCGGCGGCAGCGCTGCGGAGCCGGATGGTGGCTGTAACATCTGCCTCCATCGCTGTCTGATCGGAGCCTGCGCTGCTCTCGCACAGAGCATCATTAAAGATGATGCGTTTTCTAATGCAATCAGTGGGGTATTATTAGCCGCAGCTTCAGCAGGAAGCCTCAAGTGGGCTTCAGCCGCAGACTGTGGGTAAAGATGGACGACATGTGCTTGCTATCCAGAAACGAAGCCAGAATGTTCTGGATGCTGCCAACAGGGAGCGTAGGGCCGCGGCATCGACCAATCGTGAGTCAGACATTTTAATGCACAGTGTGAGATAAAAGCCAGAGTGAATAAATCAGTTTTAATCAGTAAGCTTCAGTAGATACCGCTGACCATGAATCTGTAGGGAAAGTTTACTTTAAACTTGGAGAGCACGATCACCCTGAGTTTTTAACCGGGCCCATCGAACCCTGGGCCTAAGTGACAGGGCTGTGCGGAGGAAGCAGGCCAGAGACGGAGGCAGCGGCGTGACCAAGCAACGCATGAAAGATGACATGAAATCATCTTTGAGAAAATTGTATTTAACGTGTGCTTTGACTTTTTAGTTTGACCCATGTCCCATTAATTAGAGGAAGCAGGGTTTATGACCTCTACCGCAGCCAGCCACCAGGGGGTGATGGAGTTGTTTGGCTTCACTTTTGTGTGCAGCCGTCATGTCGTCTATCTTTAAATTCAGTCTAGTGTCTCAGCTCCCACGTGTTTTTATTACATTTTACTACAGTGCACAGACCTGTACTTCAACCTGTGTATTTACAAATACACAGGTTGAGTGAGGTGTCATTAAGCTTCATCAGAGCAGCATCCTACACTTGTGTACTTCAATAGGTTAACTCACAGCTTAATGCACTGGAGCTGCTGTAAAGTGAAGGTTGTTGTTGCCTTGACCTGATCTCCTCTGTGTCCGGTCCCTCCTGATGGATTCGCTGTGCTCAACTGAAGCCTCACTTCACTTCCTCCTCCTCCTCTCCTCCTCCTCCTCCTCTTCCTCCTCTTCCTTTTTATAGATTTCTTCTTCAAGATGTTTTTAGACTTTGCACAGACAATATTCAGAATGAGTGGGAGTGAATGGGTGAATTATGTAAGTGCCAGTGTTGGTGTGAGGATGAATGTTTGCAGGTGCTGTAGGTCTTTTTTTTAAGTCTGTGTCCTGACCACAGCGACAACGAAGGTCTACAGCAAATCAGTTATCCTCCTGCACGATTGAAAATGAAAAGAAATATAGATTTATACTATTTGAATTAGGTTATGGATTTAATTTGTGGTGTTGCATCACACTGGTCAGTGTTTCACCAGTATTTAAATTATTGATTAAGCCGATAGTCTTTGTGGAATTATAGATACTCGTGGAAATAACGATATGACAGCAGCCCAGTTACGGAATAAATACAGGTAAATAAAAAGAAAAGAATAGAAATAGAATAAAATAGAAGACAACAAAACAGGAGTCAAAATTAAAGTAAAAATTAAAGATTTTGGATTTTATCTCAAAATATCAGTGAAACCAGAATTTATCAATTCACATTTAAAACTGAGTTGTGTGTGTGTGTGTGTGTGTGTGTGTGTGTGTGTGTGTGTGTGTGTGTGTGTGTGTGTGTGTGTGTGTGTGTGTGTGTGTGTTATTGATTATTGTCTCTCAGTTGTCACAGGTGCAGCCTGCCTGCCACTGTGTCCCATCCTAACGCATGGTTACCTGTTTTGTCCCCCCCTTACAGCTCTGGACACCGCCCCCTCTCACTTGCTACCCCCTCCCCTAAAAGGACTGTCTCTCTACCTCCTCACCCGTCTCTGTCTCTTCGTACGTCTCTCTTCTCCTCCTCCTAAATGTGTTTCTTCTCTCCTCTTCACACAGCTCCGCCCATCCTGCTATAAGCCCATCTCTCATCCTCTCACCTGTAACGCCTCCCATCTCACCCCTCCATCCCTACACCTCTCTTTCTGTCTCCCTCGCGCTCCTTTCCTCCTGAAGTGACTCTCCTCCCCTGTTCTCCACCCGACCCCCTCTCCCTCCTCCCCCACAGGGCCCTGCGCCTCCCGCTGACCCCTCCAAGGTGAAGGCGGCTGCCTCGGAAAAGAAGAAGCAGGAGTCGCGCAAGGATAAGAAATAGGATACGGGGAGGGGCTGGGGCGGCCTCGTCAGCCGGCTACTCCAGCCCGTGCGCCAGGCGGTGGCGAAGGCCCGGCCCAATCAGCAGCAGCGAACCATAGCCAGAAAGACAGAGAGGGTCGTGGGAGGGGGGGAGGAGGGCCCGGGCCGGGTCCTGATGACCATCGAGCTGGAACTGACCCGCAAAAACGGGGAAGAGGGGCCCAGCGGCGAGGGAGGGAAGGGGAGGTCCAAAAGTCCCGGCTTTCTATCCCGCCTCGCCAACCAGCTCACCTTCAAATAATACACCAAAAGGGAGGCAGGGGAGGCCGAGGGGGGAGGAAGCTCTCGGGGTTAGGAGAGTGGGAAGTCTACTGAGGAGACGGCAGGAGAGAGTCAAACCACAAACCTACTTTACGCCCACCACAATGCCAACCTGAGTCCCCGAATAAATGAGTCAAATCATATCTGCTCCTGTCACAGGCCGCTACACGGGCCAGGATCTACGATGTGGTGATAATCTCTGACACCGGCCGTCACCACAAGTGCTTTTGTCAGGTCGTGAGATATGCCGTTTGGGGCGAGACCTTAAGATGGCTGGGTTTGATAACAAAACCTAAAAAAAAAGCTTCTCGCCGGGTTTTGCCTTTCTGGTTCCTTTCATTGTGATCCTATCCGCCAAAACAAGCTTTCTCCAAGTGCGTCCGATACGCATCGCGGGCCCCCAGCTGCGGGGACAAGCCAATTTGCCTTTTTTCTTTCGACGTGACATGTCAAACTCCCCTTCCACTGATCTCCTTCCTCTTTCCTCTCCTCGGTCTTATTTCTCTTTCCCCCTCTTCCACTGTGAATTTCCTGACTTTCTTGTTCATTTAAATTACAGAGGTGATTTATATGCTAACTGCTCTATCCTGTTTCTCTTCTCCTCTCACTTCCCTTTCCCTCTTCTCCCTCCTTTTCTCTCTCCTATAGATAAAGGTCTGACTTCTCCATGACTGCCTCCGCTCCTCTAGTCTGCTCCCTCCTTTTCTGCCCAGCCCGACGCAGCCCCCATTATTTCCCATTATCTCTTCTCTTTCAACACAGCGCTGGCTGTGAGAGCGGTCCTTCTATATCAGTGGCAACGATGTCAAATAATTTTTACAACGCCTCATCAGAGACCCCCGTACGCGCTCATTGGGCAAATTGTAAAACTTTTTAAGGCCTAACTATGCACATAACTTTCTTAAGAGGAACCCGAAAGACATGCCTCTGTGTTTAGAGTCCCCTGAATCTTCCCCCCTTCGTGTTTACGACTCCGTCACACACTCCTGAGCGGAGCCGTGAGTGCACTCCGGACTTCAGATGGAGAAAAACAGAGAGGCAGAGGAGAGTGATAGCGAGGGGAGAAATATGATTCCTGCTCTCAGCCGGCGTAGATAGAGGTTCAGGCCCTCGAGCTCGGGGTGATTCAATCCTCTCACATTTGAGCTAATGGAGGTTGTCGCCGTGTCCCTGCCCCGGCTAAAGGCGGCTATTTCTGGCCCTATGAGAGAGTACAAGCTTACTGTAACAGCTGCACATTTTTCAGCAGACAGGGGAGGCGGGGCGGGAAGAGAACGAGGCGAGGTGGGCAGGCGGTGTTTGTAGGGGGGGGGGGGCGGGGTACCTGCTGTGCTGTGTATGCCCTAGTGCATGAGGCTGTCTGCGGTTGACTCGACTGCCGGCGACTGACAACCTGAAATGACGTCACGGCCCCCGAGGGCGGGCGGATGCTCTCAGGCGTCTGACCGAGGGGCTTACCAGGAAGAGGTGCAGCTTCTGTGCTCCCTCAGTTATTTTAAGGTCCAGTTAATCCGCTCACACGTTTCTCCTCGCCAGCCCAGAGCTAATTATTTTTGCGCGTGCTGGTAACCAGATATCTCTCCCCACCATCTCGCTCCCTGCCTCCTCCTCCTCCTCCTCCTCCTGCCTCCGCTCCTCTGTTATTCACTCTTCATCTCGGGCCCCCATCTTGGGATTCATCTCCTCCCACCGAAACCCGTGTTTCGTTCTCGTCTGTCCTCGCGTCTTTCGGCATCTGTTATCTCCTCCTCTTCCTCTCGTCTAGTGACTCCGCACTGCATTATTCCCCCAACAGAAAAGAGGCCTATTCAAAATCCACTCCACTCTTTTAAGTCTCTTCTTATCTGACTTGCAGGCCTACAGCTCAATGCTCCTCTCTTCTGTCCTTCCTCACGCCCCCCTCTTCTTCCCTCTTTCAAACTCGGTGATGAACATCTGTCGCCCCTCTCCGTCTTGACGGTTGATCGACGAACGCCCTTTGGCTCGCCCTTCAAAACGCCCCCCTCCCCCAAAGGCATGCCCCCTGCCAGCCCTCCCTCCACTGACCCTTTACTGTCTTATTTCTGCTGGTTCGAACGCCAAAACGCTCTCCTCTGCCGCCAACTGGCAGAGGAAGGAAACACTCGGGCAGAAATCCACCTTTAGTTCCTCACTGAAGGCAGAAACTTATAATCTAGCTAGCTCTTCTCCGGTCGCAAAATACGACGTGTGTTCTATGTATATGTGTGTTTATTTAAAGCGTGTTAAAAAGAGATTTGATATAAAGCAAAAAAAAAGACAACAGTATGTCACCCTAAGTAAAGCAAAGTCGTGTTTTCTGAGACTTTTTGTTTTTTTTTACATGTGTGCAAGAAAGCACATGGAGAACATCTTAATCAAGGGAGGGAAGAAATGTAATTGTGTTTTCGACGGAATGTGCAATTACGTTTCTGACCTTGTGTGTTATGGACGGTGCTGTGTGGCTGTGTCTTTGGTGCACGGTTCATTCCGGGGGGGAATTGAAATCCTTCGGTTGGCCTCAGATTCAGTGCAACGTGGCTGGGGAGGGGAAAGGAGAGGGGGGGGGACGATGCTTGAGAGAGCTGTGGAGGAAGAGACTTATCTGGTGTGTTAAGCCAAGCCAAAAATCCATATGTATCACTACAGATAGAGTCTGCTCTTCCCCCCCCAGAGCTTTCTTTTAGAGGTGCTCCTTCTCCTCAGCCAAAGATGGATTGCGATCTGCGTGCTTGATATGCAGGGTGGATAGTGTAAGACTTGAATGTTTCTTTAAGATTCATAGCAGGAATGGAGGTGCTAAAACCCACATCTTTATAACTGGAGATCTGTTTTCACTAGTCGCTGTTTAACTCTCCAGTCAAATGGATTAGTTTGAATGTTTTCTTCTTTTTGCAGCGAAAGCCACACAGACACCTGACATAAGACGGCGTTAAACTGCCTTTTTAAAATGTTTTGTTTGTATAGTCACAGTCGCACAGTAACATTCCTTTATTTAAAAAAATGGTGGCGCTTCTTACCTTTTTTTTTTTATTTAGTATTTTTTTTTTTACATTTATTTTAATGCTTGTGGTAATTCCAGAGCACTAACAACACTTGATGACTGTGTATAATATGTTGTAAAGAGAACGTAAATAAAAAATTAAAGCCCCGAGCGCGGCTGTTATCAACAGGAGACAAAATAAAAACCCAGCTGAAAAATGTCTGCAGCCTCATTTCTTTCTGTTCCAAGTCCCGACCATTGTGTAAATCTGACGTACTTTCATGAGCCTTTCAGAAGGAGAAATTCTTTTGTAAAATGAGATATCCACTATTTGAAATATCTGAATACCCTGATGGCTGGCATGAAAGTGGAACTCATTATGGAATCGCACCCGCCTTATTATTATGGGAATACATTTGCATACACAATCGGAATGCTTTAGCGGATGTAATCGGGAGACTTTAAAACGCTGAGCGCTCACCACCACGTGTTTTTTTCTTTCAAACACAAAAGGTGTCCAGTTTTGAAAAATTTAAATTTGAAACGGTTCAGCACCCCGACGACAGCCGAGGGTTCATAATACTTCACCTCATCGTGCACTTTGCTGCTCAACTACTAATAATGATCAGCTGGAAATAATGCTCGGGCCCCATTTACAACCTTTTAACATTTTAACGCGTGACAGAGTGAGGTATAATTTTCAGAAAGGCTTAATTTCCCCTGACATAAATGTAGGTGGGGTTCAGTGAGCACACGCAACCTTTATAAGTAATACTTCACATTCACACACAAGGTACAAGCACAGTCATGAAGGTGTTGCCCATGAGCCTCAGCTGCAGCCCCTGAATGGCCGAGGGTACGATGCCGTGCGTTGCTTTCTGCCAGCGTGTGACACGATGCTCCCAAGTGTCAACAAATGTTCAAATACAAAACTTTAGGATTCATTTGAAGACATTGTGTCACAGAGGTGCAACGTTTCTAAGGCTCCTTCAAACGTGTCCTTCAATCCCTGAGCAACGAAGGCTCCAGCGAAGACCGTCTCCTTTCGTGGTCCGGGTAGATCGCATCCTCCGAAGGACGCAGCCACTCTGTAGACTCCTAGCTACTTACACATAGACCTGAAATAAAGACGGACGACTTCCTCCATGGAGCCTCTGTGGGGATGTACGACCAATCGTGAGTCACTCATTACGTTTCTCCCTCTTTTTATTGCATCAAATAACTAATTGAAACTAACCAACCAGCCACCAGGTGGTGATAGAGACACTTAAGCTTTTGTCCTTATCGTTATACAGCTTACAATAGTATGTGCTCTAACATCTTCTAAAGCAGTTTGTTGTAGTAGGAGTTAGTTATTTGTTGTCTTGCTCTTCACGGCGACACCACTAATGTTCCCTCTTCACGAGAAATACAAAAATGCTAATGTGGGGGTTTTATATATGTGAGATCCTGCATTAAGTAGCTGCTTCAGCTGGTAACAGTAACTTCTTCGTAAGCATGTACATTTCTTAGTGTTGATTTATGAGCTTTAGAGATGCTGGAGGGTGTTTATTTTAAAAACTCTGGACAGATGAGCGAGGGGAGTTGTTTCCTCCGTTTTCAGACTTTATTGCTAAGCTGTTCCTGTAATTACTATTTTCCGAGTTGAAAATAACCCTCGTATGTTTAACTTATGAAAACAACTGTCATTCAACATTATTTGTTTGCATTTTAAACTTGTAAACTTGCAATCAACAGCTCTTTGAAGCAAACTGGTTGCATGCCAAGTAGTATGACGTTCTTTAAACGATATTAAATAGCATGTGTGTCATTTTGCGTGTTTTGCTTTGTTAGTGTTTCAAGTGAAGCTGCTTTCAGACATCACTGGACTCCGCAGCTCCGAGTTTCCAACCCCCGAGTCGGAAGTTGCAGCTGGAATGCCCCCCCAAAGGCGGAAGTTCGACTCAGAAGGTCGCAGGAACCTCACAACCCCTGACCTAGAAATCCAAGATGGCTGCTCTGTAATGTCAACAGTAGTGGAAGCTGTAGTTTCTTCTGTCATTAAATTTGTCGTACACATAATACGCTTCTGTCCAGTTACTGTGTGTGGACGTTTTACTATGGTGTTAGTATGCGTGAAATGACTCTGCTAACAATGGCTAACGTAAACATTGTTCTTCTGCAACTGGAACGCTACCAACTCGGGTTTCTTTAGGTGTGACATCATTCCGAGAGAACAATACTCTAAAACAAATCTAGTAGCATGAAATCTAGAAGAGGAGGCTCGTGAACCTACACATTGACTTATAAAGGTCTAACAGCATAGAGACATTGTAAAGTAATTAGAGCCAAAGCATAAAGTCCGCACACAAAATAACTGGAAGCTGGTGAGAAGAAATTTGGTGTCACTCTGACGCAGGATCAGCATCTGCTGTGTGGGCGCCGCGGTGACGACCCGCCTTATGTTATAAATACGGTGGACTTTAAACTAATTGCTGCTCTGAATCCGAGTGCGAGAAAAAAACAGGAAAGCATCGTGTTAACAGTTCATCTCTGAGGATCAATCAAGACGTGATTAAAAAACGGTTTATCACAGGATTTTATTTGCAGAACTTACCTGAGGATCGCACTCAGAACCCAAACAGCTGGACGCTCCGCTTCCTCTTCATTACAAATCTGGAGGGCCCTCGTTATCACGTTTATTAATAAATACCGCACTGTATGTTATGTAGAGCGCAGAAGATTCATTTGTTGCGTTGGCGGCAGTGATTGATGGGCTGTTGTTCTCCTAGGGGTGGTGTGTTGGGGGGGGGGGGGGGGGGGGGGGGGGGGGGTCTGCAGGGGGGGGGGGGACATATTGAGCAGGTGCAGGTACACACACACACACACAAAGCCCCTGTGTGTGTGTGAATGAGCCGTGGTGCCTGGGTGCAAACAAGCCACGGGATAGAAGACGAGAGTGCAGGGTGGGGGGGGGGGGTGTCGTACGGCTCAGGTTACCCTGACAGGAGGGAGCAAGAAGGAGGAGGAATGGGGTGTTTGGCGTGGGGGGGTGCCAGGCCCAAAAAAAGCCACCAGTGTCTTTCACAGGGGGGGGGCTGGGGGGGGCGTTAGGTCTCAGCTGTGGCGTGGGGCCCCTGAGCGCCGTCCTTCACTCTACGACCTGCCGGCGTCTGGACGTCCAGCATGGGGAAAGGAGTAAGTGTGCTTCATTTTTTTTTAAATAAATCACCTCTGATAAACTTATTGTTATGAACATGTACTAAACCCTGTTACTTCCTGTGTGGAGTTTCCTTCTCTAACTTCTGCACAGTTGCACATATGGGGCGGTCGTGCATCATGGAAAGCTACTGAGCCGTTCTAAATGTGGCCGCGTGGCTCCACGTCTCTCCGAGTTCTACTTTGTTTGGTTTTTTCAGTCAAGAGTAACATCTCGGGCTCTGATGGCTTTTTCTCCCTCGATACGTTTTATTTCCGGCTTGTCGTTTATTTGTGTAATTACGTAATTTTTTTTTTTTTTTATTCCTTCCATCGGGCCGATTCCATTTACCTTTATGGGAGGACAGGCTGATAATTGTCCTCACGCACAGCGGGGGGAAATTGCTATGCCAGACACATTTCAGGCACTCCACCGACTCCGCGCTCCCTCTTTGACTCTTTTTGATTACTTTTTTCACTGTGTCACTCGCTCGGCGCTCTCCTCTCAATCTCTTTGTATATCCTCCCGTCACTGACATGCACACGTGCCGCTAAGAGGAGACTGACAGCAGCAGATGATTTCCATGATGCACCATTCTTCCATCTGTTCGTGACGCACACGCTCTCTCGCTCGCACAAATGAGGAACTCGTATCGTGAGAATAAACATTTCCCCCCTCGGTGTTTAGTGAATAGTTTGCCGATAGTGCCAGGAGAGTGAAATTAAGCAGCCTACACCAAGTCCATTGTGCTCCTATTGACACATGTAATATGCGGGTATGAATGTAAATGGCTGGGTTCAGCAACGCTAACAAGCATGTGACTTTTCCCCACTTATTGTCCGTGGGGGGTTTGGGATCCTTGGGGCCTGATGTATGGTAATTTCTCTCTCTCCCTGCAGTGTGGTGCCGAGAACGGAGGGAAGAGGAAGAAGAAGGACAGGGATTTGGACGAGCTGAAGAAGGAAGTGTCCTTTGTAAGAAACACAATCTGTCACCGCTCCTGTTCACACTCACTCCGCAGCCGTGATTGATTCCATCGCCGCTGCTCCCAAACGATCCCCAAATAGTGTTACGCCCAAAGTCACCAGGTTATTGAACAGGGCCATAAATGAGAACAGTGGCCCGTAAACAAAAATGGCAAAGCAGCCTGCTTAGCGCAGTCAGCTCGAGACGAGTTCCCAGCCAGCCTGTCCTCTCCTATCTGTTCTACCACCCTCTGGCTGCTCTTCTTTGTACTCCAAAAGATACTGAATAATTTGTGGGCCACCAGCAGTGTAGTGCAGAGTTTTTGTCTTGTGCAGAGCTGTAGCTCTTTGAGCTGCTGTCAAAACGCAGCCAAGCGATGCCCGTGAAGGCTGGGCTCTGTTTCGCTGCTCGCTCTATCTCTGATAAAGCAGCTCGTGTCAATTATCAAGTTGGCCCGTGACTGATTAAAGAGAACAATTCCCTGGATACTGTCAACATTTTGGAGTGGTTTCGTGATTAAGTGATCACTCTGCCTCGTGAACTACTTCCTCAGTCTGTGATTTCCAACTTTCTTTCTTTCTTTCTTTTTTTTTTTTTTTTGTAACCCAGAAATTCTTTTAACAACTGCCAGACAATGGATGATCAATATTGGGTGTAGGGGGCTTATAAACAAAGCTTAACAAGCAAACTGTTCTGTGAACACTGGGCCATGGCTTTGGTCGCGGCCAAATTAGGTGCAGCTGCAGCCCACTGTCGTCCACTGGAGACAACTGTAGGTGAGACAACTGGTGGACGGGTCCCTGTGTTACTGTGGAATGAGAGAAGCAGCCGTTCATTCTGTGGGACTGACGCCGACTTGACAGCTGACGGCGGAAATTTGGGTTTCTCCTGCACCCAACTCCATTTTGAAAACTGAAAACAGTATCTTCAGGAAGCGCTCAGGCCGGTTATAGAGGATTATAATTAAAAATACACAACCAGACAACACAATACACACATTAAACAACAGCATGAACTTTTGAAGAGAGATAAAACTGCTGCTTTTGGGCGGATTTTCCTTTATTAGGTCACATTTTCACTGCTAGAGAAAAGACGGTTTCCTCACCTCGGTTTCAGTTCTACTTGGAAATGCAGGGAGAGTGGGCTTCCCTCTTTGACCTCTTTGATATGTCACGATTATACACTTAAAGCCCCTGAATCCACGTGAGGTAGAGAGAATAATGTTTTTTTCCTGCTGGAAGATGGTACTGAATTCATGAGTCCACCCTCCTGCAGCGGTGGTACTCAAACATTATACACATAAGTGGTATGTAAGAGTATAAATGTACTGCGGTAAAAGTGAGAAGTACCCAAAAGTAAATGTACTTTTTAATATCCCACCGCTGCCCTTGTGATCCGTTCAACCATTACTGTGGTCACTCATTTCACTTCCCTTTATAGCTGCTTCCAAACGCTTCTGATCTTCAGAATAGGACAGTGAATGTCGTGCTGTAGAATTTCACGATATATCACAGACGAAGTCGCTTAATAATTCTACTGGCCAGTTAAAATACTCTGATACTGTTTATTGATCCCGTTCCACTGAGAAATCAAAAAGGCACATTTTCTCCCTGCAGGATGACCACAAAATCTCTCTGGACGATTTGGGGAAACGCTATGGAGTGGAGCTCACACGGGTAAGGACGTGCACGCACAGAGACACACACACATTCCCACATGCACACTCTCACACAAACACACAACAAAGAGCAGACCGTCCCTTATAGAGATGTTATCTCTGGGCGCTCTGTACCTGAAAGCAACATCCGGCTCACCTTGAGCCTTCTTCATCTTTAATCCCTATACTCACACACAAACATACATTTTCATGCACAAACTCCTAAAATCCCCGAGTCAGGCAGACGCCGATACATCACAAAAGTCTTAATGCTGTGACCGCGCTCGCTGTGTGCCTTGACTTTCACATTGCAGGTGTAGTGAAACTGATTTCTATCTTTGTAATAGTAGCGCTGAGGAAAACATGGAAGCTGGAGAGCTCAAGAAAACTGTAAAAAAACGTAGATTTTCACTGAATTTCACCTTTTCAGGCATTAAATTGGAAGAAAAAAAAAAAGTTCAGCGGAGTCAAATCCAGCCCTTGTATGGCCGAGCACTTTAGATGAGAGGAGTCGCCCAGTTTATTATACATGTGGTTTTAAATAGGCCAGGCAGGAATACTTGATGTTCTGCAACTGCCGTCAAATTGCCTTTTAAGCTGCAGTGAAAATGGGACTGTTGTGTTGTAATAAGATTCGCAGCACAGACAGAAACACTCTCACTCCTAAAAAATGAGCTCTCTCCAATTTGCCCCCCTCCCAGGGCCTGACCAACGCCAGAGCTGTGGAGATTCTGGCCAGGGACGGTCCCAACTCCCTGACTCCGCCACCCACCACCCCCGAATGGGTCAAGTTCTGCCGTCAGCTGTTCGGCGGCTTCTCCGTCCTGCTCTGGATCGGCGCTATCCTCTGCTTCCTGGCTTACAGCATCCAGGTGGCCACAGAGGACGAGCCGGTCAATGACAACGTGAGAAACTGATTGTGGAAAATATGCAAACGTACAAATTATTCATGCAGATGCAGCTAAGCAAGGATGGTTCCCCTGGTTATATATATACAGTGTGGATATAAGGGTACAGGCATATATACAGTAAACTCCAGGGTTTATATTTACAGGTACATTATTTAATTATTGAGTTTACTGTAAGTTACTGTAATCAGTCGTACGTAGCACCAGTTGTAGTCTTGTAGAGTGTCGGTCAATTTCTCCAACTACCCTTAATATCTGGAGAAATCCAAAATATAACAATCACTGTAAACCTCAACTGCTCAAAGGCAAAGGAAGGTTAAAAACATTTCATCAAATCATTTGCACTGAGGAGCCAACCTCTCCATTGTGGTTCATTAGCAGCCTGTATAATAGGTAACTGGTGTTAAACAGCTCATTTTGAGATATATTTAATATTAAATATCAAAATATATCAACATTCTACCGTCCGTCAACCTTATTTTTGTCTTAACCTTTAAAAACCATGAGTCACAATGCACATTTCTTGATATGACCTGTATTGAAGTCACATGAACAACATGGAGCCAAAAGGAAACACCAGCAGTTCGTCCTCTTAAGTGTAGAATTTACGAGCGTGTGACATTATAAAACGGCAGCTGACACTGGCCTCAGCAGGCAGTTATCCATCCTGCAGTTTATGGGCAGCATTAGGACTCATTATGTAATCATCATTCCACACTCTCCAAACCCCCGACAGTATTACAGCCTTACGTAATATACAGTAACATACAGAGAGACACACGCACGCATGTACTTTAATCTCCCCGTGATTTAATCTCTGTATTCAGGGCTGAGCGTGTGCAGCTGGATGCTCTGCTGAGCGGCTTCAAAGCCCCGGCTGCCTGCAGCTCTGGCACTTTGAGCCTCTGCATAACGTGCAAAACGTTTAGTGGAGATGAAAATCCAGCCTAACAGGACTTTACACGTTGTTGTTGTCTTCATTTAGCTTTGTTCTCGTTATTTTTCATGTATTTATTGAGCTGAGAGATTTTCGCCGATCGGAGCATCACCACCTGCTGAAATGACACAATTCTCTGTAATTTCTTTAATCTTAAAAGCTTCAAGATTAGTTTGATGGTTCACTGACTTTGGAAAAGAAAGAATGGAGCTTCTCTCTTGTGCCCACTCTTCACCCTGAAATTCTCTTCTTGCTCTTTGCACTGCAACTTTGGTGCAATCTCCTGCGAGATGTGCGAGAAGCTTCAAGTGTCAGAATCAGCTCCAGCAAGTTGAAGAGCAAAGCTGAACTGTAGATCAGTTAAAAACACTTAGAAGTCATTAAAAAGCAGCGTTTATCTCCAATATTCAGCAGAAACTTTTAAATATGAAGACTTCTTGACAGTTTGGTGTATTTGTAATATCATGGGTGAGTTGGGTTACGCTGTCAGAGCTTCAACACATTGAAAGATTTTGTGATTTTCTCTACACGAGATCACGAGAAAATGGAGCCCAGCAGAATGTATCACCGTGTGTGCCTGCAGGGGGCGCTGCTGCCTGTAAAACACTTACATGGCGTTGCTTTAAAATCCATGTTTATAATCTTTAAATTTTATTCTTGCAACTCTTTAAGCAGATCGGAGTGTGTCACCCATCTGGACAGATGTTACTCTGATAATTCTGCACAACGAGAAGCTCCTGAAGCGAGAAGAGTCAAAAGAGCTGAGACTCAACATCTGTTAAAAAAAAAAAACACGTGTAAACAAAGCTGGAAACAGAATAGTAAAGTGGAGGCAAATATTGTAAACACTGACAAATGATATTCTCAGGATAGATATGTTTTCCCTTGTTCAGAGGATTTCTCGCTGCTATAGTAAAAAAAACATTCATGTGTGAAATAGCAAAGCAAGCTGTTGTTTTTGTAGGATTTTTATTTTCCAGGAGTCCAGGACGTAAACCTCGAGATCGAGAGCCGAACCCGTAACAGCTTTTTCACTGCTAGACGAGACAATATTCACCAAAAAATAAAATATCAAGAAACCAGAATAGATGCTTGTTGCTGTCACATAACTGTGTGTCAGGCTGCAGCGTCTCTCGGTGGCGTCGCAGATCAAACTCTCCGCTCTTGGTTTTTCTTGGTTTTCTGTTTTTTTTTGCGAGACAGATGTTCCCTTGAATCAAACGTCCACAATGACAGGAAGAGACACAAGAATTCAGCTGGAGGATGAATTCTCCTTTTTAAATCCCGTTGAGACAGAGAGCTTCTGCAGTTTTGTTTTGGCTCTTCACTCTCTGCATTTTTTGGTTGTTGTCTGAAGCTTGAACGTGCCTCACGTCATCCAAACTCAGACGATACTGACACTGTCTCCCCCTGTGGCTCGGCTTTTACCAGCTGTATCTGGGCGTGGTGCTGGCAGGCGTGGTGATCATCACTGGCTGCTTCTCCTACTTCCAAGAGGCCAAGAGCTCCCGCATCATGGACTCCTTCAAGAAAATGGTGCCTCAGGTGAGTTGATGCGTTCGGTGTCGTCGCGGTGCTTCTGAATCAATAAGCCGTCCCTCAAGTGGGGCTTACACTCGCACTTGAGTGGAAACCTAATAAGCTTGCACAAAAGAAGAATAAATGTTTGAGCCAACTTCGGATTGTGAGTGTTTGCATAAAAACCCCCCTCACGTTATCCACCTCCAGCACTTTGATTGCCTAATTCTTTAATCTATTTAGGCTCTTTTCACTCCCTTCTTGTGCCTCCTCCTTCTCCCTACCTGTCTTCTTTCTCCCTTCTTCCTTCTCCTCTCGCTCTCTCACTCTATCTGCCTTTCACATACCTCTACACCCTCTGGTACCTCTTTTTTAATCTCCCTCCTATCTCCTGCTCTGACTAAATCCTCTCTCTGTTCCCAAACTCTCTCTCTCTCTCTCTCTCTCTCTCTCTCTCTGTCTCTCTCCCTTCCTCGCACTCCCTCTCCCTCTCCCTCTCTTGTCTCCCGCTTCCTTTCGCTCCATGCCAGCAAGCGCTGGTGATCCGGGAGGGGGAGAAGATGCAGATCAATGCTGAGCTTGTGGTGCAGGGAGATCTGGTGGAGATCAAAGGGGGAGACCGCATCCCAGCTGACCTTCGAGTGATCTCCTCCAGCGGATGCAAGGTAGGGGAGGGGTCCAGGGCTCAGCGCCGGGGGGGGGGGGGGGGGGGGGGGGGTAGGGTAGGGGGGTATTACAGTAGTACTACTTTGGTCTTCATTTTCATTTTCTTTCTGCCTGTCTGTCTGTCTGTCTTTCATTCTTTCTTTCTTCCTAATTTCCTTATGCTTTCCAGTGGTGCTACACACGGGGAAAAAGTTAGTTCACAGAAATTATTTTGCTTAACTTTTTAATTTGGTGTAAATTCCATTAAAAACCACATAAATCATATTAGTTGTTAAATAGTAGTTGCTCATTTAAATTCATTATAAAAATACAAAGAATACATATTGATGAGTGTATTTTCACCAAAGTTTGTACCAATTCATCTCAGTGATATTATTGATTTATCTGAAAACGTTGAGCTGTTTATCAAAATTAGAATTAGTTAATAATGTTAAATGAAAAATCTGGTCACGATATTTGGCCCGACGAGTAGACCGACCAGTTCATAATACTATACTGGTGCTAAAAACAACATTACATAGACAAATACTGCATTTTACAATTAAATCGACTTTGTACAATTCTTTTGTTAGATTTTCAATTCCAGTTCAATTCAGTTTGATTTGAAAAGCACCAGATCATAATCTCCATTATCTCAATGCACTTTACATAGAAGGTCAACAACTTAAAATCTATAGAGAAACCAACACCTCCCACAACGAGCAGCACTTTGTCGACTCCCTCATTAATATGAACTTCTATAGTTTATGTATTTCTGTGACATCACAGCTCACCTGTCTGTTTCCTCTTTGTGCTGCTGCAGGTTCTTCACATGAAAACCAATCCTGACATTATCCAACAAACAGACCGGCTGTGTCTAATTTGCTTTATAAATAATGATCATGTCTTAATGACCCATATGCAGTTTTAACGCCGCTCTTTACCCACTTATGCAAAAGGGGGACGGATGGTATTAAATAGTGAATATTTCTCCCACTAATTTTAAAGGAGATAAATGTCTCTGTGGCTTAGGGAGGCACATTCTGCTGCAGTGATGAAGCTGTTTAATAAAGTACACGTCTGAGCAATGATCACAGATTAGCTGAAGATGTTCACGATGTTCACCGCCATTTATCAGCAAGTCACCCGCTGCTCCCGCAGCAGGTCAACCCGGCATTACTCAGCCTGAGGGTAGAGTTTGTCATGTGATCGTGGAGAATCCCCCTCAAACCAATCCTTCACCATCCAAACCTTCGATTCTGTGAGTCACTATTTGCGTTGGTCGACAGAAAAAGTATTAAAGTGAACCACGATAAAACAAGAGGGAAAGTAAACTCATCCCAGCCAATTCAATAATAATACTGCATAAAATATACATTAAAATACAGGCATCTTTAATTTTCCAGACAATTGTTCTAATCAAGTAATGGTGTGTGGTTTTGCTCTATTAATCCTCCCTGAGGAGCATTAGGGGTCGTTGGAGGTCAACCGGGTGTTTCAAGATTTTAAAATATAATAAATCCCTAATATCAGGGGGGGGGGGGGGGGGGGGGGGGGGGGGGGGGGGAGTGGGGACGTGTTGTCTGTCTTTCTACACAGTCTGTGGTCGGGACGTGTCCCACCTGAATATAATGACATCTGTGGCCACATGCTATCAACTTAGTGTGAAGAATATATCTGCTTTTTTATCTCCCTTGGAAATAAAATGTAATCATTTCGTCTCTGGAGCAGAACTCGATAACCATTACCTATTATATTACATTATTAATATGATTTTAATATTTACGACAGTGACAACACCAAATGAAGTTTCCTCCTGCTGGCTCTCATTAGCTTGACATGAGTCTCCTCTCACTCCCCCCCCCCCCCCCTGTCAGTGCCACCTCCTCGCTCTCTCCTGTTTCTGTCCCTCCCTCTCACTGGATAACACGTGTCTCTCCTCCCTGCTCCCTCCCTGCTCCCTCTCCCTGTGAAGGTGGACAACTCCTCTCTGACGGGGGAGTCGGAGCCCCAGACTCGCTCCCCAGAGTTAACCAACGACAATCCTCTGGAGACGCGCAACATCTGCTTCTACTCCACCAACTGTGTCGAGGGTCAGTGGGATCTTCTCTCATGATACCTTTTGTTACCTGGAGATTTGACTCAGCAAACCAACCACGAATTTCACTGCACAATTCATCACACGTTCCGTAAAGATTATTATTGAGTGTTTCCCTTTGAGATGCAACCAGTGGGGATTGGAGTTGGTATTTCAGTTGCTATCAATCATTAAACAGCGACGCAGTGAGCATTTCAATGGCATCATCATATTAATATCTGCAGCTTCGTCAATGTCTTCCTCTGAATTTTAACGATAGAATATATGTATATAACTAACTCTAATATATAACAACAGTTGGACTTCTCATAGAGTTCATCAGTTTTGGGTAAATCCAATCATTTGTCAGTGAAGGACTTAGCCGGAGTTGGAAGTTTATTACTCGATAACAATCTGAGCACAAAGTCCATTTAGTATCTTTTGATCATATCAGATATTATATCTGCATCAAATTACCATTTCTCTGAGTAATTAAAATACTTGTTTTCCCAAGATCTAGATGCATCTTTTAAAAACATATAAAAAAAATTAATCATTTCAGAAATGTATGTAGTTTTTTCCCTGAAGAAGAAGAAGATCAGAATCAGTAATAAAAAAGGACAAGATAGAGAACAACAGTTTTCTATCTTATTGTCTGTTCCTCAGTTTTGTTTCCTTCGAGTTTAGGCTGCGTTGAATAATCCGATTTCTAAAAAGAAAACCTCTTCCTTTCTTTCTTACCTCCGGTGCCGAGCCATGCAGATAGTTTTGTGTTCTTCAGTGTTTGTCCCTGTGATCTCTGATTCCACCACAGTGCAGGGAAATTGAATCATGTTTGCAGTGTTCACAGGATTCAAAATGATATAAAAACAACTAGTGACAATATCTTTTTTCCCCGGAAACACTTTTGCTCTTGTTTTCATTAAAACTGCTGAGAAAGTAGTCCCTGCGAAAAAACAGCTGATCACAAACTCTGTCCATTACAAAGTTTGTGCTCTTTAGAGATTCAGGATTCTTCACACACGCACTCGTTCAGTCCAGCATCTGTTCGGCTGCACCTGAGCATCAATCACCGGCCAACACCTGTAATTCATCTCCATCCATCACTGCTCCTCATCCAGCCGTCACCTCCCCATCAACCCTCCTTCCTACTTACCACATACAGCAGTCAACCCCTGCAGAGTCCTCCACGCCGTCTTATCACTCATTTGTCTCTCGACGCACCACTCGGAGAAACGCACGCACATCACAGAGCGCGGGAAGACAGTGGATCAGTTAAACCCTTGATCTTCTGCTTAGTACTCCCGTGATGTCACATTTGAAGAGCTTGCTTTGAATTTGTTTTGAAAAACTGACAAAATGGGTGATTAATCATCTGTTTGGCTCAGGAGATATCATTTTTTAAATGTTAAGTTTTTTGGAACAATGTGTCAAACGCTGATGTTTTTGTGGAGCGAGCCGAACTGAATCCTCTCCTCCCTCTCAGGTACAGCCCAAGGCATCGTGATCGGCACCGGGGACCGAACGGTGATGGGGCGCATCGCCACTCTGGCGTCGGAGCTGGAGGTCCGCCAGACGCCCATCAACATCGAGATCGAACACTTCATCCACCTCATCACGGGCGTGGCCGTCTTCCTGGGCGTGAGCTTCTTCATCCTGTCCCTCATCCTGGGCTACAGTTGGCTCGAGGCCGTCATCTTCCTCATCGGCATCATCGTGGCCAACGTGCCTGAAGGCCTGCTGGCTACCGTCACTGTAAGTAGTGCGTGCGTGCGTGCGTGCGTGCGTGTGTGTCTGTGTGTGTGTGTGTGTGTGTGTGTGTGTGTGTGTGTGTGTCGTAGTTGCCTCTATAGAACAACGTGCACTTCAGTGTGCGATAAACAAGTTCTCCTTGCAGCAGGGTCACGACATTCTTCCTGGAATAGAATGAGAACTAAGCCGTGGGGGGAAAGGTCATAATTTAGCAGCTGCACTCAAACATACAAAAGGTTAAATAGTGTTTGTGTTGCAAATGGTAATTTTAGATATTTTTATTTGAAAGTGTTTTGAATTATTTACTAATTACGAGCGATACTAATGAGTTCTGTAGGATGAGGAGGTTTTTGTGTAGAATTAGTAGCTGTTGTGTTTATTTAGTATAATTAGCATCAAGTAAAGACCTTCCTGCAGGGCTAGTAAACAGAGGTGTGACTAATACAGTTATTAACGCTCTCCTTTAAATGGTTGAGGATTTTTCAGTGTCTCTCTCCTCTGGCGTCTTGTTTCAGTTTTTTGTGTGAGTATATTTTAAAAAGCCTAAAGTAAATTTCATACATGGGCTGAAAGAGTCAGGAGCTAAAAACCACGTGTTTCAGACAGAGGCTGAAAAGAGGAGCTGCAGCAGTGGACGTATTAGGAAAGTGACGTGTTTCCTCAACAGTGGAAAATGAAAACCTTCTCAAATAATATCACAAATAACAATCATGAGCCTGAATAGAAGTATAATGTCTCCTTTAAGTCACTGAAACAGCTGGGAACACACTTGATTAGACCGTTTTTTTTTTCTCCACAGGCTTCAAAACCAAACTATTCACATGTAAAAACTGTCAAAACTGAGCAGATCTGAGGAGTCGGATGTTGATCCTTCATTGAGTTTTCATATCGAGCAGCTGCTTTCACATTTCTCACAGCCATTTGATCTATTGTTAGGGGTATTGATCCGTGCAGCTTTGAGCGTGCCAGCCCGAGACGCCTGATGTTTTGCCTGCTGGCTCACTGTCATGGCTCACCTGCACGGAACATCAATGTTAAGAGTTACGCCCGTGCATTTCCTAACTCTAATTCAGCCTCAGTGAACATTAAATGATTCTACAGAGCACAGGTGATTTACTGCTGGATGTTGAAGCGGCTCCAATGCTGAGGTGCGTCTAACTTTTTTCTGCAACAATAAACAAAGCACGCGCCGAGCTGGATGCCAGCTGGCATTTCAAACGCCGTCAGTCGACATTTCACTGGTCACAGAAAATAAATTAACTTCCAGTGGCTGGTTTCTTTAGTTGCTTTCTCTTTTAAACACCGGGAGAGGAAATGTTCGTGTGCGCTGCCTCTGCTGCCACGTGAGCGATGTGGTCATCTTGGTTTAATGTATGTTGCTATGTCTCCTGAACATATAGAATGAGTCTATGCATCATGTTTTCATGTGCCTCTGCCTCTGCACCTGCTGTTAACCAGCCACACACACACACACACACACACACACACACACACACACACACAAACACACACACCATCACATTTGCTGTAAGGCACCTGGCCCACGCATGATTTCACATGCACAAACACTTGAACGCACCGGTGCGTACACATGCTCTCTCCCGTTGTTGACCAACAATCATCCATCCTCTCCCCTCCTCTGCCTCCCCATTCTGTCTCTCTCCCCCCCCCCCCCTCTCACCTCCCACCGTCCTCCCAGGTGTGTCTGACTCTCACTGCCAAGCGAATGGCCAAGAAGAATTGTCTGGTGAAGAACCTGGAGGCCGTGGAGACGCTCGGCTCCACCTCCACCATCTGCTCCGACAAGACGGGCACGCTGACCCAGAACCGCATGACCGTGTCCCACATGTGGTTCGACAACCAGATCCACGAGGCCGACACCACCGAGGACCAGACAGGTAAAAAGGGGAGGGAGAGGTGAAGAGAGAGGCAGGAGAAGAGAGCATGGTGGGAAGATGGAGGGACAGAGATATAAAGGGGAGTGTGTGTGGGAGCACAGAGGGGGGAGTGTGACCACCTGCCGAAATTCATCTGCACAGTGTTCCCGCTGCCAGCTGACTCTGCTGCTCGAGCTGCAGCCCGGATTAAGTGAGCGGTGGTATGCGGTGGGTGGCACAGCCCTCGGCGACGAGTCTTTTCCCCAGAGGTCCCGAGCAAGGCCGCTGCTGCCGGAGCAATTGGATTCAAGTCTCATACAAAACGGCAACAAATGAAGCCAGATTTCACAGAAGCTTTTTAGCAATAACCGAAAGGGTTTGGGAGAAAGCAAAAAAAACCAACCCTGTGTGCATAGTAACGAGCGTTCAGAAACACAATGAGTAGCCAGCAGTGCTGACAAAGGCCACACAGTTGGAACAGTGCAGGAGCTGAAGAGAAACAGTGGTTTCATTGTTCAGGAAGAACAGACAACTGGATTTTTCAGCAGCTGTTGCAGGTTCTGCTTAGATTCGTTGGATTTTAAAAAGCCCCAGTTTGCCTCCGTGTGTTTTATGTTGCACGACACTTCATCGTGTCCTGTTTGCACATTAAGAGCGACAGTGACCGCTCTGGAGAATTTGAGCTGATATGAATATCTGCACCGGCCGCAGACAGAAGGTCATTTTCAGTTTGATTGCAGGTGGCGAGGGATGAAGTTTTTACTGCAGGTTTTATGTTTTTGAGACATTGTGGTTAAATATGAATGTTTTTCCAGACTTGGGGAAATTGAAAAAATAAAGTGATTGCTCAACTTAATTGACCCCTATTCTGTTATTTAGCTACAATATCCAGTGCTCCTCTGTGAGCCGAGAGGGAAGTCAGTCGCATTAATACTGTATGAGCCCTACTTTTAAAATGAAAAAACTGTCTAACCGAGCCTTCTCTGCTATTCTCTCAGGTTTGGGCTTTGACAAGAGCTCTGCTACTTGGACGGCTCTGTCTCGTGTGGCCGGCCTGTGCAACAGAGCGGATTTCAAAGCCGCACAGGAGCACCTTCCCCTCCAGATGGTATTGACTTCCACCCCACGCTGACACTACAACTGTAACTTTCCTAAACCTTGGCATCGGCGTTCCAGTCTCATGAATTATCTCTGCTCGATAATGCATTGGGGGTATAATGGGTTTAGTTTAATCCAAGGACATCATGAACAGGCCTTATCGGATTTGTACCAAATAATACATGCACATTATTCATAAGACATGATTTTGCCTCAGTGGTTTGCCAGTAGGGTGAAGCTAACAACATGGCTAGGTGAGCTGTCACTCAGAGAGAAAAAGAAGCAGAGGCAGAAGAAATATTCAAATCCTTTACTTACTATGAGGGAAGGCAGCATTATGATAACATAAATCACAGGTGAGATAATAACCAACACTTCTACTGAAAGAACGAGGCTGGATCTTTTGTTTCAGAACATCCACGACAAGACTGAATGTTACAGAAATCCTGGTTCTTCTACTTCCCTCCACAGAATCTGTTCATTAATACATTTTGAGGAATCCTGCTGATAAACAGACAAACAAATGACAATTAAAACACTAGAGTGGCCTCAATAGAGCACACACCTCAGCTGTAGGGACCAAACTGCACATACTCGTAGATATCAGGTCCCCTAAATGTGCCTGATTGTTTTTCATCAACAACCATGAATTATTCCCTGGATTTATCAGTGAAAATGTAAAAAACTAGATCAGTCCCTGTGGCGCGCCGAAATTCAAAAGGTTCCTACCTGGACCATGTTCCATCCTTCCACCAAGTTTCATGAAATCCGTTCTGCAGTTGTTGCAGAATTCAAGACAGACATGGGTCAAAACATAAGGATTTATTTATGTCTTTTAGGATTTGTTGATATTGGAATGACAAAAAAAAACGTTATCTTATTGTTTAAGTTTAAATGCACCTAAAAGAAGCAGGAGCTCAGCTCACATGCTTCAAATTGGACATATGTGCAGTGTAATTGTTAATACTCTAACCCATATGGCACCAACAGGGAAAAAAAACCCTGTATAAATAATTTGCCAATACCACTTGACACAGGTGCATTACACACTCCGAACCTGCCTCTCACACAGACAGACACACTGTGGATAATCCAACGCACCCCTGGAAATAACTCCCCTCGCACTGATACACAAACACACACACTGCCGGATGGTAAGTCGATAATATCCCAGTGTTCCACCGACTGCTCTCTCCTCCAACCGGTGCTGCACTGACCTGAAGGAATTCTCTGTGTGGCCCCCAGCAACAGGGATTACAGCTTCTTTACTCCCAGGGGAGCAGACCCTCGAGGTGCCCGGACTTCCTCCCTTGCATTAAGTAACGGTTGTGTCTTCTGACGGCACTCGAACACAGCCGTCAAGGCCCAGGCTCCACTGCCATTACGAGAACGAGTCCCCATCTGCACCCACAGAAACACAGAGAAATGGAATTTCCTTGATCTAGTTATTCATTCATGAAAAGGCACAAACAAGGACAAATCTTGCAGAGTGTGTGTCCTTGTTTTTCGCGCCTGTTCATGAATGAGTAAACAGGAACAAAGAGAAATCTCTTGTCTTAGTTTGGCCCCCGTTGGTAAATCGAGCACCAGTTCAGCGTAGATTTTAATAAATTGTCTCCAAGAGCAGGAGGAAGTGCAATGATAATTATGGAACTGTTATTGAGGGTGAAGTTGGAGGTTATCTGAAGAGAATTCTCCTCTTAGTGCTTCGAGCAGCACCGGGGGTGAACTGAAACCCTAATTCGGAAACCTGTCTCCATCTCAGACTGTCCTCACACAACCCACCCGATCACTAACTTTCTAAATTATCTCTGTTCGTCGATGCAACCGGGACCAGACCGATTACAGATTCAACCAATATGTTCTTATGAAAGGAAACAAAAACAAAACCCAGTGTGGACTATAATTACATTATCAGTATATTAATAAAACAGAGGGTAAATAAAAACCACGTGACTTCTTTCTTGTTCAAACGTTTTGCTCGTTCGACGGCTCATCAACAATAAATGATTATTATTAATATCGGCGGCCATTATCCAAGGCAAACAGTGAGAGGAGACAGCAGCAGCAGCAGCAGCAGCAGCAGCGTGGACACACACACACACACACACACACACACACACACATGCCCACGAGCAGCAGCGGTTCACTGAGGTAGCTGTCATGCACAGACGATGTGAGCGAGTCCTGATGGACCGTCTGTCACTGAGCATCTCACAAACAACTTTGTCACACAAGTTGAAGCCGGTAGATGTGAAAAAAATAACCCCCGAATAAATAAAATAAAATTGGATCGGCACACTGTCTCCACACCGACCGTACAATGTCTCGGTGTCTGCGTGTGGTTGTAATGTAAACATGCTCAAATTCATTGACCTTTTCTCAGTGTCAAACAGTGAGCGGTGACATTTACACACCTTGAGAGGAATCAGATCTTCATGTGTTGTTTCAACAAAAAATATTGTAAAATGTAAAAGACTATTATTACTATTTGTTTGTATATTTAAGTATTTATTTAGGATTTTTTTAGGATTAATTAATTTGACATTTTGGCAGTTTTGGTCCTCCGTACCCAAGAAGCATCATCACTGAACACCACTCAGAATAAATTATGAAGTTTTAATTTCCTGAAGCATTACTTTACTCGTTAGCTACAACCTTAGCAACCTGTCATTGCTGTTTATTGCCACAGGTAATCGTTTAAAGTGCCTTTTACACCTATTTCCTAAAAGTGCCTTTGCCTAAATTGCCAAATAATCAGTTATACTTTTCCAGAATCAAAATCTTCTTCATCCTCTAAACTGCAGAAAAAAACTAGTTTTTGCACTTCCATCATTTTTACATGAAATTGTTCTGGTGTTATTATAAGTGCTGGTGATGCAGGTGATTCTGAGCGACCTGCATCAGAGCGATGAACCACACAGTGGAAGTAAAGGAAGTTCTCTCAGGTGCTGCGTTCATCAATTAAACAACACACAATCTGAAAAGCCTCTCCTCTGCACTGCGGTGTGATAAACACCAGGCAGCGAGACAGCTACTCCTTTCTTAATATGCATGTGTGAATAACTGTGCTAATGTGCGCTGTCTGTGTTTCCCCAGAGGGAAACCGCGGGGGACGCGTCGGAGTCGGCTCTGCTGAAGTGCATCGAGGTTTGCTGCGGGAGTGTTCGTGACATGAGAGCCAGAAACCACAAAGTGGCAGAGATCCCCTTCAACTCCACCAACAAGTACCAGGTAGTGCATGGGACTAGTGTCACATCTCAGCTTTGTGCCTGAGCTGCAAATCCAGAGACGACTCATAACTCGATTCATGCTCACTTGTCTTTTTTTTATACGATCTTACAAAGAAAGGTTTTTAAGTTCTTTTGTTTTAGAGGCTGGAGCTGCAGCAATGGACAGTTGGAGGGAAAGTGTCTTCTGAACATTAGAGCATATAATCCTTTTCAAACTATAACAGAAATTATAATTATCAACCTGAATATGAGAATAACATGTCTCCTTTAAATCGTATTGAATTGAATCTTACTAAATTCTTGGTAAATGTAATTTCAATTTGTATTTGTAGAATCTATTCATTTTTTTTGCTCTTCAAATAGACGATATTATTTTTCAAAGAGGCGCGGTTTACACGGTTTGAGAGAATCATGAATATATTTATTTTAACCTTCTAGCATCCGGGGGAGTGCAGCCTGAACATCCACGCTCCTTTATACAAACCGCCTACTTTACATTCACACGGTTTCACACATCCATGTTTGGAAGCAGCCCAACAAACCACAACCTGAGGCCTCACAGAGACGATGCAGTGTTCACATGTCGTCATTACGTTGGAAATCTACTGTTTGTAGGAATTAGGAAGTGGTTTCTGTTTGGCTACGTAGAAAATGCTGTGTTGTACAAACACGGTTTAGTTAAATTAGACGTAAGGATATAAGGGAAACATGGTGAGTAGTTGGATTTGGATTGATGGATCCGAACCGGCGCTTCTGGCAGGACTTCAGTTCACATGCATGCTGAACATCCTGTGGAGGTCAACAACGACTCTGAGCGAGATTAAAAACTTAGTATTGAAGTCGTCACATGGAGCTGCAACACTTTGCTCAAGGGCGCCGCAGCAATTAAGGCAGGGGGGGGAGTGTGTTTCTCGCTTCACTTCCCAGTCCCTCAGGAGATTTGAACCGGCGTGTGAATAACGGAGCAGAGATGTTGGAGAAAACAAAGGACTTCCTGTGTGTATTTTGTGCACCTGTTCCGTGACTTAAAATAGGAACGTCTGCGTTGAGGGGAGGGAGGAAAGAAAAAAGCAATTTTGCTGCGGTTCTCTGAGATTAGATATGCTGTGACTCAGATACAAATTACCTGGGGTGTGTGTGTGTGTGTGTGTGTGTGTGTGTGTGTGTGTGTGTGTGTGTGTGTGTGTGTGTGTGTGTGTGTGTGTGTGTGTGTGTGTGTGTGCAATGCAAGTTGTAGCACCACAGGAATACATGTGAGAGTATGAATGAATGTCCCTTCAACACAGGCAATACACACAACATATGAATACTTAGTGTGCATCAGTCAGTTTCAATTAGACTTTTATTTCACAAACGTGGGACAGCGACGTCCTGAGTCTCTTTCAAAATAAAACTGAATCATGTTAGCCTCGCATGACAAAACAACCGGTAATAAACTACACGTTGCATCATAAATGAAGCTGAACATGTTTTGAAAAAGCATCCTGCTGTTTTATGTCCTCACCGCTTTTTTCTGTCCTCCTCCGCCCCCCCCCCCCCCCCCCCCCCCCCCAGCTCTCAGTCCATGAAGTGGAGGACAATCCCTCCGGTCATATTCTGGTCATGAAGGGAGCGCCGGAGAGAATCTTGGACAGGTTGGTTAATCAATAATGGATCGATTATACGTCTCGCTGGAAACGCAGGACAGAACTTTCACTCGTTTTTCATTTAGCTTTTTTCCATCTGCTCCGTGACGTAGTGAAGGAAACGACTTTTCTTAAAGGCTGGAGATATTCTGAAAGTTTTATTTCTTCGTATTGTCGGTAAAACTCGTGAAAAGACAGGATCCTTAAATGGATTGATCCAACCAACAAGCATCGTCCGTCTGAAACTCAAGGACAAATCTTAAAAAATACATTTGTGACCTGTAGAAACAAATGAGTTTGGGGAAATATCTCCTCCTGTAAATATCAGGAATTGAAGCTCAATCATTTCTTTACCAAAATGGGACAATCTCATGATTTTGGCATCACTCTGACATAAAGTCTGACCCAGTTGGTTTTCTGGTGAGACTAAAATTCCGCTGGTTCGTCCGTGTCCCTCAACGAGCTCCTCTTTAGTGTGACTTTGTGAAATAATCAGATCTAACTTTTGTTGTGGAAGAGTCGTCCCTTTTCTTCACCCTGTTCTTTATGCACTCTGTGTTTGCCAGTGTTGCAGAGTAGAATCAACCTTTCGGCTTGTATAAATATTCCGTTGACAATTAAAGCAGATTTTTTTATTTTTCGCCGCGGGTCTTTGCTAACCCACCTTTGTGTGTTGTATTAATATCACAGATATTTTGTGTATTAGAAGTATTGTTTGTGAATGATTTACAGGTGCAGTAGCATTATGATCCAGGGGCAGGAGCAAGCGCTTGATGACAACTGGAGTGAAGCTTTCCAGAACGCCTACATGGAGCTGGGCGGCCTCGGAGAGAGAGTGCTCGGTACGTTTGGTGGCACCATCTATTACGGGCTTGTTTGGGAGCATGTAGTTTGGGGGGGGGGAGATGCAGTTGGACACAGCACTTACTTTTTATAATCTCCTTGGTAAACAGGGCAGTTTCCCCCGAATGTCCCCATAAAAGTGTGGAATGTTTTTATTATGACAGCGAATCCAGGGAAGAAGGTTTTAGTGGCGCAGTTTTTAACCAGAACGACAAAAGACCCACATGGAGTCAAAGCTGAAATTACACATGTCTCACAAAATGTCAGAGACATTGGAACGTGGGGTTGTGAAGAGCTGAGGTTCAACTTTCAGTTTCTCCAAAGTGTTGTGTACACCGACTCTGTAAATGTCACCAGCTACCTGGCATCTCTCTCACATGCCAAAGGTACTAATTATGTGCTATCATCATTTTTGTTAGAGTGGGTGTCACTTTGTCGACAGTAGCAAGTGGAAAGGAGCCATATTCTGAGCGGAACTTCTGAAATCATGTTAATTATTAAATCTCACTTATGCCGAGGGTGATGATGTTGATGATGATGATGGTGGTCGGGTGTTTTGTGAGGAAGAAAAGCTCCGACACCTTCAGACCGAGCCCTGGTTTCTCATCTGCAGCATTTTATTTGGCTTAGCAGATACATACTTCAAAGGGCGGTGGATTATGAATTAATAAAAGTGACTTATTCAATTTGTATTTCAGAGATGCAACCCTCCGGATCTACATTTAAAATTAAAAATGATTTGTATTCATAAGGAGGACAATGCATTTTCTGAAGGTGTCTTTCAGAGCCTTTTTTATTTACCTCTTTTTTCGGTTAGTGTTTTATTTTAAATAGCTAAAGTTAGAGCATCCTCCATGTTTATTGGATGTTTTGAGCCAGAAATTTTTACAGTTCAGATAAATTGTCAGTTGACATCAAAGATCCTAAACAAGTTTTCTGAACTGCAGCTGCTCTGTGCTGTGAGGTGTCATTTCAGCCAGTTGTGAACGATCACCCTCTCTGATCCCTCTCGTCTCGCAGGCTTCTGCCACTTGAATCTGTCTTCGGCTCAGTTCCCCCGAGGCTTCACCTTCGACTCCGATGAGACGAACTTTCCCACCGAGCAGCTCTGCTTCCTGGGTCTCATCTCCATGATTGATCCGCCGCGTGCCGCTGTGCCTGACGCTGTGGGTAAATGCCGCTCCGCTGGTATCAAGGTAATTGGTTCCACAGATTCAACCTTCATTGTAGTTCCTGAAAAGCCTTTTCCTGGGGCTTAATTTAACAGGCTTTTTAGTGAAGGGATTTGCATGTCAAATCCCCTTTCATATCACAAAATGGAGCACAAATGACAAGCAGCCACGGCACGGGGCCCCGATAGATGCTAATCGATGGATAAACGAAGTTGCTCAGAGGAAGCTGCTGACAACATAGTCAGTGAATGTGCTTTGAAAAGAAGACAAGTGTGGATTCTTTAGATTTCTACTCTGAGGTTGTGTACACACTTATCTGTTTCACTACAACATTTCAACAGGAAAATATAGGAAATTAAAAAAAGCAGGCATTTAAGGAGGAACTCGGTCTATTCCAAAATCAGTTTTATGGGAGTAAAATGTAGATTCAGTCGATTTCTTTGGAAATTCCCATCACAAGTTAATGAACTGCAAATACACACAGAGCAGCTGTTTAGTCGGAGAAGTAATAAGCCGGGCTGCAGGTTAAACAACTTTCAGCAGAGACAAAATTGGGTAATGAGCTGAATGAGGTTATCAAATTAAAATGAATACAAATATGGGGGAAGGGATTTTGCATATTAAATTCCAGGTACAGTTGTAGTTGTCTTGCAGGTGTTGTGCTTCCTTTGTTAATTATTTTTTTGAATGACACATTGTTTTCACTACAGAAACGAAGCAGAGGCAGAAAACAGGACTGAAAGTAGTGAAGCAATGTTTAACAGAAAACGTGACCTGTCTTAGAAAATGTTAAAAACACAAAGTTTTCTCAGAGATTTAGTTTTATTGTTTTGTCTGAGGTGTTGTTGTAAAAACTATAAACTCTGCCTTGTCTTTTTTTCTGACATGACGAGGATATGAAGGGAAGGAAATGTTGTTTATTTGAATAAACTAGTGTACTGTCCGTCAAACTGGAGCTCGCCGGTTGTGTCTGACTTCAAAAACATAAATACCATAGTAACAGAGAGCGGCGTTTACAGTTTAAAATAAATGGAGGAATCACTGTCTGTCGCTTCTCTTGATAACCGCTCATCCAAAAGACTTCACATCCAACGCCGCCCTTTCCTCGTGCTCTCAGCAACACACCCGTCAAGTTCGAAGCCGATCGGCTGAGCGGTCGTTGAGAAAATTGAAACACAGACGGACAGACTGAAAGAGATGTTCCTCCATTTATATAGCTGGGTTTGTACTGTGAAGGTTTACAGCAGATCTGACTTCATGCTGTTTCTCAAAAAGTCTAAATCATCATATTATAGGTTTGTTAACTTGTCTGTTAACTCTCTGCAAGTTGATTTAAAGATGGATCCCAAATCACTGAGAATTCAACTCTATGCAGACGATGTAATGTTTTCCAGCTGTAAAACCTTCACGTCACAGCTGAACAGTATAAGAAATGAGAGTCTTATGATGTTGTACTGTTGGTTTATCGTCTAACTGACCCAGAGGAACATATTGTTTAACATACTGTTACACACTATCAGTTCTTTTTCCATGTGGCTGAGCGCAGGGTGAAAGTTTAATGGGTTAACGTGAGTACGCACATTTCAGCTGCTTCCTCTGGCGTCAGTCCAAAAAGCTTTAGTGCAATATAAAGTGCTCCGGCTTTATTGCTCCTTCAGTCAGTCTGTTTATGTCCTGCTGTATATTATGGCGGTGGTGGGGATTTTCAGAAAGGTATATGATTTTTTTATTGCTTTACTTTTTCATAAAAGGCTTTAAATTATTCGGCTGAGACGCCGCCTCCTATGCCTGTCTGTATATTAGACTGTTATACATACATGTTTCTCAAATCCACCCAAAACCCAAATATATTGCTTTAACGTTTAATGAAGGTTTATTCCTTTATCCACGGGAAGAGAGGACAAACCAGCATGTGCAGATTTTTTACTGCTGGGAGATTTAGATGGTGAAATGAGCAGTGAGGTTATTTTCGTCTGCTTCTGTCACTTTCCTTATGTTTGCATTATTACGATAAATTGGACAATTTATTTGTAGAGAGCTCCTTCAGGACACGAAGCAGCTTGCAAGTCACTAAAACTAATCACTAAACATTGAAACTAGTATATTTTCTTGCAGTGGAGATGAAAATATTCTGCCTCAAACCAAGGATGTGACTCATTGTTAAGCTGTTGTTGCAGCTGGACTGAGCAGAAATATCAAAAAGTTCCCTCAGCCTGTCGACTACAGTGACCAAAGGCAAATGCAGTCCTTGTTTTCGGTTTTAAAAACATTATTCTCCCTGTAAGACCATCTGTTTCTTTTCTGGAGGTGAACCTCTAACCCCTAATAGCGCCATTCTCTCTCACTGTAACCACACAACACGTTTCGGAAGATGATTTATAGCTGCTGCGCTGTACCTCAAGACCGCTGTGACACATGACGCGCAGATGAGATACAGCAGGGTTAACGTGATAATGGCACGTGATTTATGGGACCTTCTGCCTGCGCTCAGGTGATCATGGTAACCGGGGACCACCCAATCACAGCCAAGGCCATCGCCAAAGGTGTGGGCATCATCTCTGAGGGCACTGAGACGGTTGAAGACATCGCGGCGAGACTGAACATCCCTCTGAGTCAAGTTAACCCCAGGTGTGTGTGTGTGTGTCTGTGTGTGTGTGTGTGTGTGTGTCAGACTAAGCTATGGGTGCAAGTGTCTAACAATAACTTCTCTGTAAATGTGAGATTGTGGGAAATGCTGAAAATAAGTTTATTTGAGAGCTAGATAAGACGATGAAGACCAGTCTCAGTTTCTACAAAGAGCGAATCTGACACACGGCGCCGTGTAAAACCATTAACACTGAGCAATCTGGCCACGGTGATATTCAACTTCTCTTCCTACTGAGAAAAATAAGCATATTTTCTAAAATGTCAAACTTCTTCCTTTAGACAAAGTGCATGAAAAAGGCCTCGTTTGCATGAAGGTGTGTGTGTGAGTGGGAGGGAGAGAGAGAGGGGAGGAAACAGAAAGACAGACTTGAGGAGAAAACAAGAAAATGTCAATGCCCCCCGTTTGCATAATTGTCCCCGGTGTCACTGAATTCTTCTCCTGTGTGGTTATTTGTGTGCCTCGCAGGGATGCCAAGGCCTGTGTGGTGCACGGCTCCGACCTAAAGGACATGAGCTCCGAGTACCTGGATGACCTGCTGAGGAACCACACGGAGATAGTGTTCGCTCGCACCTCCCCTCAGCAGAAGCTCATCATCGTGGAGGGCTGCCAGAGACAGGTCAATGGACAGGAGTGTGTGTGTCTGTGTGTGTGTGTGTGTGTGTTCATGTGTGTGTGTGTTTGGGCCTTTTTTGAAAGTGCACAACTGAATGGTGAGTGCGTGTGTGTGTTTAAATGGCTGTGCTTGTTTGTGATAAAGTCTGGATGAATGCTTGAATGTTTCTGTTTGTGTGGAGATGTGGCTGAATAAAGTTGTGTGTGTGTGTGTTTGTGTGAGTGCAGGTGTGTGTGTCACTGCCATATAAAGCTGAATGCAGTTTTCTGTGTGTGTGTGTGTGTGTGTGAGAGTGAGTGTATTTGAGCATCTTTGTTTGTGCAAGTGGCAAAAATAGATGAATACAAGCATTTGTGCATACGTGTGCACGTTTCTATGTGTGTACACTCGGTGGATTCCTATATATGAGAATATGGGTAAATACGAGTGTGTATCGGTGACGTATACGATACACACTATATCGTCCAGCCTCAAATTAAACCTTATACGCCTTAAAGTGAGCTCTCGTGCGTGAACCGTCGAAAGCAGACGTGTGTACGCACTCGCACACTTCCCAATATATTGAGGTCATGCATCAATTCACCCTGACTCTCTCTCCATGTGACTGAATGATTACAACTCAATTCCATTTTTCATTTAATCTCCCCAGAGCTGCTTTGAAAAGACATTATTAAGACAGAAGGGGGCGGGGGGGAGAGAGAGAAGTGGAGAGAGAGGGAGAGAGAGAGAGAGAGAGAGAGAGAGAGAAGCTTAAATCATGGTAGTTCTCGTTCTTTTCTTGACACTTTTTGTATTCTCTGGTCCTTGCGGGTGCAGGGGGCGATCGTGGCTGTGACGGGTGACGGCGTGAACGACTCCCCAGCCTTGAAGAAAGCCGACATCGGCGTTGCCATGGGAATCGCCGGCTCTGATGTATCCAAGCAGGCGGCCGACATGATCCTGCTGGACGACAACTTCGCTTCCATTGTGACCGGAGTGGAGGAGGGTGAGTGCGGGGCCATGAGTGGAAGAGAGAGAGAGAGAATCAGAGACACAGGAGAATAAAAAAAAAATCTTAAAATTGAAAATATGATATGAAAAGGATTTGACTACACATTTATCAACTGAGACTTCAACTAATGTCAAGACAATAATGAAGAGATAAGAGAACAGGAAGTAGATCTTACTTATTTTATCTTTATGTCTTGAAAGGATGTGTGTATTAAACCAAAATTATCAACAAATCAGACACGAGAGAAAAGACCTCCACTCTTGTGAACACGATATCTCAAGAACACCTTCGGGAAATTTCTTAATATTTGGTGCAGACATTGAGTTGGACTCCAAGATGAACTGATTCGATTTTGGTTGTTGAAGGTCAAAGGTCAAAGGTCACAGTGACCTCATATGATTCATATGAGAAACATGTATGTAGACTGAAACTGCACTGGTTGGTGGAGGTGTTCAGCCACAGTGTGTTTCTACTTTATCTTAATAAGTCTGGAAAGTTCACTTTACCTTGATTTAGTCTGTAACATGAGGAAAAAGGCAATATTCAAACTATACCACAGAATTATCAAACCGATACATCATCCAATATCTACTCACGTAGTGTCTGACTATTAATAATATATCAATATAGATGTATCTCCCAGCTCTGCTTTGAAGTATTCCTCCTTGTCTTCTTCTCTTTTTTTTTTATCGCTGTAGGTCGTCTCATCTTTGACAACCTGAAGAAGTCCATTGCCTACACGCTGACCAGCAACATCCCGGAGATCTCACCCTTCCTCCTCTTCATCATCCTCAGTGTCCCTCTCCCTCTGGGAACAGTCACCATCCTCTGCATCGACCTCGGCACTGACATGGTGAGCAGTGGGGGAGAGTGACGCCTCACTCCGTTAATTAGTCCCTCAGTGTCTGCAGTTTTCTACCATTATTATAATCAATACTTTTGACTACGTTTCTGAATAATTACCAGTTAATGTACTGGAAAACCAATTGTTTGAACGAATAATGCACTGATTGCTGAACACTAATCGCTCACTATTCCTCTGGCCTTTTGGATAATGGTTTCCTGTGTTTGTATTTAAAGATTTACAGCTTTTAAAGCTACTTTCAATCTCTCGTGGAATTTTACAGGAAGTCACAAAAACCAAAGATGAGGTTTTAGTTTTATATATACTTCTAGTGTGTATTCAATCTGCCAATAGATCCCTTTCACCTAAACCTTACACACTGAACCTTGAAGAATGATAATCACAAGCATGTTTCAAAGCTAAAGACAAAGTACAGTTGCCATTAAGGAAAATGGCGTTAATACCGGTGTCAGATTTGAGAGCACGAAGGTAAAAAGAACCAAATGTTGGATTTCCAAAGGTTCTCCTCTGTCAGCGGGAGAAATGTGTCTTTTGGAAAACCGCCGACGTCCATTTGTTTATGTGGAACAAAGACTGTGTGACGCTCACACACAGATTTTCATTTCACTGCGCTGCCATTTCCAGATGCCAGTCTCTCTCCCTCCATTGTATTTCCAGCATCAACAAAAAAAAAGAGTTGCTGGCACGCCGGTTGCCTGAGGGGCGTAATCCATCATTACAAAAGAAAGGAAGCACACGATGAATGTGGCATATTCAAAAAGAACTTGTTCACTTGTGTTCATCACTTTAACGTGAGTTCTTCCTGCTTTCAGCCACCAGACATTAGCCAAACCCGTTCTCATTCATCCCAAGGAGCCCGAAGGCAAAGGTTTTTGGCCGCGTGTTTTATTATGGCCTCACGTCCAACTGCCGAGAAGCATTTAAAGTCCCCACGAGTCGAAGATAAATGGGAACAGCTTGCTCACATTGTTAATAAAGCAGCTCCACTTATATTTCTCAGGTGAGATAAAAAAATTAAAAAAAACCTTCTGTGGTTTTTCGATCAGCAGGACAAATTTGTTCGTGTTGACAAATATTTTCTAAACTGTCTGGGATCACAGGGAAAGTGGCGTCTTTAAAGATGCGATGATTGAAGTTGAAAAGCACCTAATTTGTGCACCTATTTTGCATAAAAAAAACCCCGTTCCCTTCAAAGTAACATGTCTGCATGTATTTAATAACTGCTGGTGGAGAGAACAGCTGGATGTCTGCTTTGAAGAGGAGGACCCCAAAATGAAAAATATTGAAATATGCAGTGAAGTATCTAAAAAGTGTTGATAGTACAGTACACAAGTAAAAAAAAAACACAAATCTCCCACATCTGCTGGTGAGGTTGTTAACAGCTTGTTAACAGCTTAGTTCAACTCCAGGCTACAGGCTCGAGGGCTCTGCAGAGATTTAGCTGTAACAAGCAGCACTTGGAGTCTGCGATGATTATTTTTAGCAAGCGCTGCCATGTGGAGAAAGACGGCTGCGAAAAGATGTTTATCAAAGCAAGATGTGGCCGCACTCGAGAACGCTTCGAGACTAAAATGTGGATATTACACACGCGCGCTTTCGGAGGTGTGAAGAATCATCGCCGGGCATAGTCATATCCTCTTCCCTCCGTCAGCTGCTGTGGGTCAGGGAAGTGTAAAACCAAAACAAACTGGATTTGTCCACCGCGGAGCATGTGTTCAGTTTCACACTGGGCCAGATTCTTCACCTCAAATCCCTCCTAAGTCGCAGAGATTTCCCGCCCGAAGTCACACATATTGCCCAGTTGCTTACCTGGTAAAAACCAGCCAATATAGGATCTTTATTACAGGAACCTTTCTCCCCTGCCTTTTTATGAGCGTCTTGAAAATTCACTCTCAGTCTCTTTCTCTCTCCCCGTGTCTCCTCTCCCTAGCTCTCTCTCCATCACTGTCACTGCCTCCCTGTTTCCTCTCTCCTTGCCCTTTTTCTCCTTGTCTTTTCTCCTTCCAAACGGTGATTGAATGCTGTATTATATTAATAGAGCCGTGTCTTGTCTACCCCTGTGTTTGGCACTGTCACTGTGCCTTTGTGCCGATGCCACAAAGACAAATTCCTGCACATTCATCCAACAGGCTGCGTAATGACTGTGCATATGCATCTGAGCCGTTCCTGTTTCCTCCCTCCCAGGTTCCAGCCATCTCATTGGCCTACGAGACAGCGGAGAGCGACATCATGAAACGCCAGCCGAGGAATCCCGCGACGGACAAGCTGGTCAATGAGCGTCTCATCAGCATGGCCTACGGACAGATAGGTTTGTCCTCTTATGTCTCGTCACCTCTCTGCACCACGGCTCTTAAACCTGAATCCCTGCGACCGGCCTCTTGTAGTGAAGTTACGGCCGTAATAAACCACACCGGCATGAAAACATTACATATTGACATTTATCAGTCATCTCTCGCCGCCTGTGTAAATGTTTAGGTACCTACAGTTCAGGAGAACAGATATAGAGGTGAGCACCAGTCAGGAGAGAGGCCCACAATTTTCTAAATAATTGTCGTGACATTTACAGCAAATTGAGAGTCGAGCCTGCTACTATTTTCCTCTTAATCTTGGCCATGTTTCACTGGTTGGAGCTTCACTTTGAATGCTTGCTTTTTATCTCTGGTTTTATATGTTTTGGGAATAGTGAAGAATCAAAGGCTGGCCCAATTTCATAGGCTGTTAAAATAGGTCAATATACGACAGGGCTCCATTGGATGACGTGCAATTTAAAGCCGAACACGTTGAGAACACCGAGGCTGCTGGGGCCAAACTTTTGCAGGTCACATCAAATCACGTCTTTTACAAACCAGCGCTCTGACATTACAGCTCGAAGTCTTAACGCCTCTGCAGTGAACTCCGATCCGATCCGATCGAGAGTGACACGCGATAAACGTGACGGTGGAATTAAAAATCAACAACATCACACGTAACCACCGGCGAGGACAAGTGGAGGCATCAGCAGAAAACAAACACAGTCAAATTTGTTATGGTATTGGTTTCAGAATAATGCAGGGTTTTAATTTAACAACATAATGAATGAGGCGAGTAATAAGCATCTTTTAAATCCTACTTGTGGAGGTTTTGTTAATGTGAAGACTTAAGCCCTGAAGTAAGACGTCCATCATGTGGAAAGTGTTACACCCACTCAGACAAAACTCATTTGGAAACATGAAATTAAAACTCACCATCGGCTATTATTGCTGTCTTCAGCTGTCTGGAGTCATTTACTAGGAACATTGTCGAGGGCAGAGGGAGGAAGATATATTCCTCTGTTTCTTCTTTTAATATATGAAATGACAAAAACCAGGTGCACTGAGGCTGAATATCTAGAGCGACCATTGACTCATACTGTTCACTTTCAGGGACATAAGTTGAGTTATCTGCCTTATTTTAGTACAATAACTGGGCTACAACAGAAGTATAAAGCCAATGCTGTTGTTCTATCCAATTGGACATGACTTACACTGCAATCTTATAAAAACTGATCCGTTAGCCACAAATAAACACAAATACAATGATGAAGACTCACTAATTTATGGTTCTGTATATTTTCCTAATACATTCCTTGTTTCTAATCTTTAACTTATTAGAGAGACAGTGTTTGACTTGATTGTTTAACTTACTTCCTGTTCAGCACATCTCAGGTCAACTGGTTTTCAACACACAAACCTGAGCTAGAGAATTAACGCTGCCCAGGCCCAACAGCCACTTGAATTCTACCAAGCCACAACACATTGCAAACACTCATAGCCCGAATAATTTGCATTATACATTATTCATGGATATATCTGTGAAAATGTCCCAAAAAAACAATTTCCCAATGTTTAAGAATGTGATAAAAATGTTCCTGGATCAGTCCCTTTGTCCAGATCCCTGCCAAATATTTAACCGGCGCCTTCTTGGCCCATGTCCCATCCTTCTACCAAGTTTCGTGGAAATCTGTTCAGTGGTTTTTTTTGCATAATCCTGCTGACAAACAACCAAAGAAACCAACACACAAACCAACAGAGGGTTTTTAATTACCTCTTTGGCAGAGGGAATTATAACCGACTGGAATGTTGTCTCGGGTATAAATGGAGCAGTTAATTCAAGGAAATTTGTCTGGAAATTAATACAAAATAAATCCAAAATAGAAGCACTGTATGAATGGGTGAACATGAATTGGACTCTGAAGGGCCTTGAGTGGTTGATTAGGCTGGAAACGCACTAAATAAATACAGTGAATTTACCATTTTGGGGGTAACTTCCTACACAATTACTATGTTATATAATCTTTCCTATAAAATGCAACATTATCTTCAGGTCATGGAATAGACTTGGTTTGTCATTGATCCCGGATTAATGTACCTTCACATTTCTTGAAACAGGCATGATCCAGGCTCTGGCAGGTTTTTTCACCTACTTTGTGATTTTGGCTGAGAACGGCTTCCTCCCAAGAACCTTATTGGGCATTCGCATTAGGTGGGACGACCGCGGGGTCAACGACGTGGAGGATACTTACGGCCAGCAGTGGGTAAGAAGCGAGGAGGACAAAGACAAAACAATGAATATTTCCAACACACGTGCAGGAATAAATACAATGTGTGTGTGTGTGTGTGTGTGTGTGTGTGTGTGTGTGTGTGTGTGTGTGTGTGTGTGTCGACCCGGCAGACTTATGAGCAGAGGAAGATCATTGAATTCACCTGCCACACCAGCTTCTTCGTCAGCATCGTGGTCGTCCAGTGGGCGGATCTGATCATCTGCAAGACCAGGAGGAACTCCCTCTTTCAGCAGGGCATGAAGTAAGTGATCCAGGGTGGGAGGTCAGGGGGCAGCAGAAGGATTGAGGGATGTAAGGAGGGCAGGAAGAATTCCTTTAATTAGCCTCAACCTAGATTAGTCCTTCCTTGTTCTGTCTCTAATTTGTTCTCGTTTTTTTTTGCTCAACAGGAACCGGATCCTGATCTTCGGCCTGTTTGTTGAGACGGCTCTTGCTGCCTTCCTCTCCTACTGCCCGGGAATGGACGTCGCGTTGCGCATGTACCCCCTGAAGTACGCATATTGCATATTCACACCTCCATCCACCTGAGAAATAACCTCTTAAAGGGGGCTTCCTGTTAGCCACTCTTGACTTTAAAAAGAAGTCTGTGCTCCCCTTAAACACCAGCTAGTTATCCTTAATATCCAAAAATTACTGCCATGAATTTAATGATTAGCACTCTGCCTGTTACTCACTGCTACTCTATCCATCTCTACTCTTTTTCTTCTCCTCCCTCTCAGGGCGATGTGGTGGTTCTGTGCCTTCCCATACAGTCTCCTCATCTTCATTTATGATGAGGTCCGTAAATTAATTCTGAGGATATCCCCCGGAGGTAAGCAGTTATTAAAGAGAAAGCAAGATTAAAAGGTTTCAACCTTATTTATCTTGTTAATAAGCTTGAAGAAAAAAAAAAAGCCAAGTGATGGGATAGCACTGCTACTGTCTGTCAGGGAGAATAAAGATCTGGAAAGAGTAGACTGTCATCTCCCCTCTGCTCTGCTGATCTGACCTGAAGGATCCTTAAAAAATACTTTACAGATTTAAAGGAGCACAAAAGAAATGCATGAAAAGAGCTTTGAACTATTTCCAACTGAGATAAAAAAAAATAAAAATAAGGAAACTGCTGCAAAAAAAATATCTGGAGCAATTATAGATGATTATTGACGACAAAGGATGTAAGCTTTAATTATGGGTTTCTTAAAGTGGAGCAAGCTGTCGTGAAATCTCTCTCGTTTCTCTGTTTGGGATAAAGTCCATGATTGTAGCAGATTCTACTCTTTGGCATTTCTACATAAATTACAAGTTAATCCTACATTTAGCCACATAGGCGGGTTTAGTTCTAACCCTTATCAATGCAGCTGGTATTCATCAGGCATCAGGCAGAACCACTCGATGCTGAACAATTCCCTGTAGCTTTCAAAACTGCAGCCGCCGCAACACATGACTGACGACTGTTTGTCTTCCAGGTTTGATTTCTGACAGAAACGCTTGTCAATGCATTGCCGCCCGACAGTTAGCTTTAGAGTTCTGTTCAATAAATAGTAAAAACCACACACACGCTTCACCCCTGTGATTTAATTTGATGTAATTATTGAGCCGCGACCAAAGCTTTCTTAAAATATCTCGCTCATTAACAGACAAGTGAAAACATAAGATATTTCCAGCCTTTTTGGATGAAGGCAGAAAAAGAACAATACACAAAAAACATTAAGTGATTCTTCTTTTGGCCCTGGAGGTAAAAAACCTTTAGCAGAGTGCTGCGAGCGAAATGACAAATATTCCGGCAGAAATCTTTTTTAACTCCGTCAACTCGTAACCTTGCACCAGGAAACAGATTATATCTGTCCAACACCAGCAGAAACGGCAGCAAATGATGAGAAAGGAAATGAAAGCAGGCTGATGAAGACACTTGAGATATGCCCCGAAGATCATACACAAGATACGTACACACTACAATGACTCAGAATCTGTTCACTGCCACGGCGTTTCGTCTGATGAGGGGCAAGACACGGGGAGACAAATACAATTTATAGTGACAGTTAATCATTTCTGTTAATCTGTGCGTCACGGGCTGCTGATCAGACTCTTAGAGTTATAAGGGGATTCATTTGGAAATGTACAGAGACAAAGGCAACGAGATGAATACAAATAGAGCGACACAAAAGGATATTATGAAAACTGCTCGTCTGTCATTTCGGTGTCTCGCACGTTCTCTCTTTCTCATATTGTGTTTTTGTCTCTTTCTCTCTCTTCTAGGTTGGGTGGAGCAGGAGACGTATTATTAACATTCATACAATGTCCATGTGAGTTGCGTGTCTGTGAGAGTGTGCGGGTGTGTATGCATATGTATGTTTGGGAGGGTAGAGCTGTGAATGTGTGTGTGTGTGTCAGTTGTGATATCACATGGATCAGTTCACAAATCTGATTATCATAAAAAAAAGAAACTGCTGAAAATAAGCTTTTCGATTGTGCTTTGAGTTTTTGTTTTGATTTCTCCGAAAACATTTCCAGCAGAACAACTTCGTGCCTTATACACTTTTACCAACGTGATGTATGAGTAACTAATGTCATTTATCATATGAAATGTACCAAATAAAATATATTCCAAAATATCCCTGACCTCTGATTCATTTATTATTCATCACATTGCTGTTATTGCTCATTATTACATCCATCAAGGAGGTTTTGTGTTCACCACTGTCCATTTGCTTGTTGGTTGGTTGGGAAATGGGCCAAGTGAGATTACATAGAATTTTTCATTATATTAAATTATGGAGCAACATAACAGATTTGTATCACTGTCTTTTACAATGCGAGATAGGGCAGTTTTTTCACTTATTTCCGAGGGTATAATTTACGGATCTCGATGGAAAAACAAAAACAAATTGAGGGGACTGACATTTATGAGCGTGTGCAATACAAATACAAAAAAAATCCAGATCTAGTGGATTTAAATGTGGCTTCATGAGGAGGTAGGTTTTTGATTAGTTTTTGTCTTTTATTCAACCGATCATTCTTCTGCAAAGGAGATTATGATTCCATGATCTGCATTGTGTTGCTGGTTTAGCTTTGAGGCTTGATTGGAGTTTAGGGGATTGTTGGCTCTTGGCCGAGGTTTCTGCTCTACTGAGTCATTCTGGTTGCTTTTGACGAGGATAACACAGAAACTGGTGGAAGACAGATTTGAATACAAAGGACAAAGTGTATGTTTTCCACTGATTACTATCGCTGAATTTGACTTTTTAATGTATTTTCGGTCACATTACTCATCTTGTCTTACTTTGACTTTGTAGATAAGTCGACCAGTTGATGCTGGACATAATGCTCCACAAACTTATAACATGAATATATCCGTATTCCAGTCAGTTACAAAGTGAGAAGAAAGTTAAGAACAAATTCAATTACATTTTATTTGTATAGCACCAAATAACAACGTACATTACCTCCAGGCCCTTTACACAGTAAAGTGGAGACCTCACAGAATTATAGAGGAACCCAACAGTTCCAACAACAAGAAAGAAGAAGAAGAAGAAGAAGAAGAAGAAGAAGAAGAAGAAGAAGACAACTGTGGAGAGGAAAAGACTCAATGTGGACGGCCACCTGCCTCGACTGGTGGGGTGAGGGGAGAAAATGTGGGGGGAGAGGACAGGTGGGTGGAAAAGAGGGGAGAAAAGAGAGAGAGGGTGGGGGGGGGGCAGGAATAGTAACTGTCACATAAAATCTAACAAAAACAACCAAGAAAAATACCATAGGTGCAGCAACAGGTAAATTAGAAACCATGTTGCTGGTAGTTTGAAAACAAAACTAATTTATGTGAATGAAAGAAAGATCAAATCAAAGAAAGATCAAATGAAAGAAAGAAAGAGAGATAGAGATAAGAACAGACAGAACAGACAGAACAGTAGAATCACAGACTTCCCCTGTATTCCCCCCCCCCCCCCTCACTGTGACCTGCTCTGACCTTCTGGAGTCGCGCCCTCGTGGATATCGACATGAACGGGCGGAACAACAACATCCGCCCACGTCACTTCCGCCCGAAAGCCTGTCAAACATGGCGCTGCTGCTAAGGTCAGTCCGTCTGTGCTTCACAGTGTCTGTGCTGTTTAGAGTCATATGCATGCGTTAGCTTAGCAGGTAAACACGTGAACATCATCCACAGGTTAGCGTTTAGCCTCACGCGGCTGACAGCGGGGTCACATACCGGGTTTTATCCGTGTGTGTGGTAAATATGCAGCTACGCGACGCTAGCTGACATTAGCTAGCAGGCTAACAGCTGTCGGCTGTGGACACTAACTTTGAAAGTGGCTCTAGTTGTTATTAAAGCCGGACTCGAACTCCTCTGTTTGCGTCATTCACTCGTCACATGTGCGTTGTTTGCTGCTGTTGTTGTTCTGTATCTCCTACTAAGAGGGGTTAGCTTGAGTTAGCTCGGAGTTAGCCCACAGTCGGGCGTTGCTCCTCGGTGGTGCCTTCACGGACAGAATATGAACAGAGTGGAAAGTCAGATACTAGTTGAACTTTGTCCACTTCAAGGACCGTAGGTGTGAGTTAGAGAGAAGCACCGGGTCCTTTACCTGGTCTTCTGAAAACCGAAGTTATCTCTGCTCCTGGTTTGTGTGTTTCTCCTTTAACTCAGAACAGATTCCCTTCCTCTTCTCACATGTTCTCTATAATAACATTGATTTGCCAGAGTCGAGCCAACAACTTATCGTCCACAGGAAACTACATTTCTTTCAGTGGAAATCTGACTTTAATGAGTTTAATGAAGATATTTAAAAAGGTGAAATTGCCTGGATGGGTTATAACCTAGGACATGAGGACATAACAAATAACTTGACCTTCATCTTTATATAGAATCAATCTGTAAATCATGGTGATTACAGTCTATCCATATCTATAAACAAGGGCTTTAGATCTATAGACATATCTCATATAGGCTGTACACAGTACCGTCTGAAGGTCACGCCTTTTGATCATATTCCAGTGAAATATTTTATCAGTGTACAAAAGCTTTGGGTGCGGTTATTAAACTAACAGTGGGAATGCCTTTATAACTAATTCCATTAATAGATTTTTATATTTATGTAAGTGCAGTACACAGAAAAAAAGTAGTAAAGTAAACTCCATGATGTTAAAATCCAAACTGTGTGGGCTCCAGACACTTTTCTGTTTAAGGATGGTCCTTAATGACTCTGGCTGTATATTTAACAGTCATTTTTATGTCGCTGAAAGAATTTGGGATCAGTGAGAATCTAAACATCTGAAGTGCTTAAAACTTTTGATCAGTACAGGATATATGTTTTAGGGTTAACAAAAGAGAAATAGATTGAACATTGTACCTTGTTTTACAAATTATGTTGTCAGAAGATAATGTCTGAGCAAATATTCTCTGTGTAAATTCATGAATAGATCTTATAATTTAAATAATCCTATGTTTGTTTTTGTGCAATATTTGTCGTTTCTGATGGATTCTTTCTTACTTTAAATCCTTTCCTTGTTATTAATTATTATTTTTCTTATGAAACTCTTTTTCAAACAGTCACAAAATCTTTAAAGGTACAAGATACTGTGTGTCTGTATGATTTTCCTCCAGCGTTTGACCACAGACACACAAACCCTGATGTTAAATATTCATTTTAAAACTTCTTTCTTCTCTTTTGATTTCAGGGCGTTTGCCCGTCCGGGTGTGTGTCTCGCCAGACCACAGTACAGTGTCATCTACAGACAGTGAGTTGTGTGTGTGAGAGAGAGCAAGAACTATGTCCGTCATCATGTACATAGTAATGATGCAAATATACAAACACCAACTCTCTTTCCATTACAGTGTGGCTCCAATGGGAACCACAGCGAAGGAGGAGATGAACAAGTTCTGGGCCAAAAATGCCAAATTAAATCGACCCATGTCTCCACATCTCACCATCTACCAGTAAGTTCCTCATCCCACATTCAGCACTGAGTGTTGCCCTGTTGTTGTTCAGAAAACATTCTCGAGTGAAGGATGGAGATGACTCAGTTGTTCAAGTGAAACAATATGCTCCATTTATGTTTTACAATTTCAGCTTCATATTTTCAAAGACAATAAAAGTCTCCTGCAGCACATTATCCACGTTGAGAATGATGTTGCGGTTCACATCCTGCAGTCTTTTCAATCTTTTAATGCTTATAAAACAGCAGGATAAGACCCCATTACCGGAGATTTGTATGCCTGTGGATACATGTAGTGCAATAAGTACTGTGATGTACTGTCAGGCAGTTATTAGAATAATAAAACCTTGAGTAAAGAAGGTATGTCTACCTTGCAGTTTCTCACCAGGTTTCCCTTCTGGCTAATTTTATCATTTATCAGTCATCTGGGATCATTTTTATGGCTGAATTGTGCCCGAGCACTTTGTCTCTGGCCTTTTCTCTCCTCACCCAGTGGTTGTTTGCAACATTTGAGATTTAGTGATTGAATCCATCGCTACCATCTGTTTTAAAGGAGACTGGACGTTCTTTTAAGTTTCTCTTTCCTTTACTGTGTCCTATAGGATTTTTCTTTGGGTGTAAACGTTCTGCAGAAGTTAAAAAACCCAAAGTCTGTGGTAAAGGGAGTTTCTCTCCCCCACAGAAAACTTGAAACCCAGAGTCAGTAGCACGCCTTGCAGCTAGTCTAGCACGACCCCCCCCCCCTTTTAAAGCCAGGACAAATAGATTAGCTGAGGTCGACGTTTCCTACACACGCTGGAATTAGTTGACCAATCATAACAGAGCGATTCAATTGGCCAATCAGAGCAGACTAGGGTTTTGAGAGGGGGCCTTAAAGAGACAGGAGCTAAAACCAAGTGTTTCAGATGGAGGCTGAAAAGAGTTGCAGCAATGGACAGTTTGAGGACAGTGATGTATTTTCTGAATATTAGAGCATGTGAACCTAATAAACGTGTTGTGTTTCCTTTGTGTTGCAGATGGTCCGTCCCCATGATGATGTCGGTCACGCACAGAGGAACTGGTGTGGGGCTCAGCGGAGGTAACACATCCCTGACTTGATAAACTCCTTGTGTCAGTTTTGTCTTAAAACAGTTTATTATACTTTATTAACATGTGCAAGCCCTTTCTTCTTGTTGTTGTTATTCTGTGAAGCTTCTCTCTCAGCTTTTGATTGACCCAGCAAATCTCTTCAGGGCATTTTAGTCCATCTCTTATTGATTTCTGCTAAGAGCGTTTACTGGCATTATAAAACACAAGTTGTTCAATACAATTCAACCCTTTGCATGAGAGAATAAAGTCCAGCACTGGACTGCTGATGCGCTGACGAGCTTTTAGCCGCTGGTCTGGTGCAAAGCTTGAGCCCGTGTTACTGTGACATCGTACATCAGCAGCGTTGACCTCGATGTGTCAGGCTGCAAAAGCTGGATTCAATTTTGCTTTCGTGTCAATGGGTTCAATAAGGGTCAGGGCCCTCAACGGCCACTCTGACTCACAAACAGTCACTCACAACTTTAACAAAATGTCACACGTGATTAATCACAGTGTCAGCTTTCTGGGCTGGAAAACGTACTTAATGCAAAAATACATCTAAAATAAGAAACGTTCATTTTAAAGGTTGTTTATAAACACATGCAGCGTTTTCTTTGTTTGTTCGCTCTTGGGAAATTATTAAACGCTTCTCCTGCCATTCTGCTTTTTAAACATCGCGGCAGCACAGAAGCAGAAACTTTGACACTGCTGTTGAGAGCAGTAACAGGCAGCCAATGAGGAGCCTGTTAAAAGTGCGGTGGTCAGCAGGGAAACAGATTGTATTTGTGTTTTTGGTGCTTGATGTGTTTCTTGCATAATAAACTCCAGTATAAAGACACACAGAAACTTCTCTCATCTCATTTTTATCACTTTTGTCTACGTGCAGCTATCTCAGCCTTTGCGCTGTTAGCGTTGGTTTTGCCGGGACAATACCCATACTACCTGGACTTGATCCACTCGCTGTCTGTCGGCCCCTTTCTCATTGGGTTGGCCAAGTTTGGCATCGCCTTCCCTGTGTCGTTCCACACCTATAATGGCGTCCGCCACTTGGTAAGACTTCATAATTTTATTCATAGACCCATCAAATGTTTGTTTCCCTCATACTAGAGTATAATTAATGTTCTTCTGTCGTTTGTTTCCATCACCGTGTTTCTTGTTTGATGTGAACTTTGTAATTTGTCACATTTTTCATTTTTGTCATGTTTGCTTATTTTACAGTTTTGATAGAAAATGGAATATATTTGTCAGCACTCATAAAACTGACAGTGTCTCGTGTACTAAATTGTCTTCCTTCTCCTCTCTCCTTTTTTTAAAAATTTGTTTATTAATATTATTATTTAAATCAGTTCTGGGACGTCGGGAAAGGCTTCAAAATCCCAGAGGTCTACCGCACCGGCTACACCGTGATTGGTCTGTCCATCATCACCTCCATCGCCTTGGCTCTGCTCTGAGCGCAGGAGACGAGACGAGCAGGAAGGAAACCAGAGAAGGGTGGTGGAGGGATTGTGGACTGGATGCACCTTGAAGATGTTTTGTGTATATGCTCTGTTCTGGCCGGCTGCAGGCAACATTTACTACAAGTACCAAATAAAGGATTATATTATACTGTATGCAGAGAAGGTGTTGTGGTGTTTTGTCCCCTGGAATTAATTATCCTGTGGAAAGCTTTGGGGTCATCAAATGCAGCACGGGTGCAAAGTGCATGCAAATGTGACCCAGTTTATTTTGCACTTGCTCACGATGTGAACAACCACTGGCGCTGTCCTACATGTTCTATCCTTATGTAATTTGTCTGATAGTGCTGTGACGTCACACTCATTAATCACTTTATGCTCTAAGTGCTCTGGTGCTGCAGGCCCAGCCACTGTGTACAGGAATGTGTGTGTGTGTGTGTGTACAGAGGCTGTTTACTGTAGGCTGTCATTCATATTTTACCTTCTCCGGGCTGCAGCTGCTCAGATGCATTTTTAACACCGGGAAAGATCCAGGGGCTGAAATACAGAGCGGCAGCCCAGTGGTGGAAGCTGTGTATGAGCACAGGCTCCTCACCGGCAGCCTTCCTCGGGCCTCGCTCCCCGCTGACGCGTGCCGGAGCTACACGCTGCACCTGAACAGCGTTTGTCCTGCAGTGAGAATAAAAGCAAGTGAGTGATGTAACGTCAGATCCAACTCCCGTTAATGTAAGGTACAGTACAAGTGAGCATGGGGGGGGGGGGAACAATGGTAAACGTTCTGTGGGGGGGAGGCTGCGCTCACACTGTTCTGTAGCAGTGGTTTCTAGAATGTGTCTGTTTAGATCAGGCAAACTTTCAGAGAAACAACACGACCACTTAGTCTCGCTCACGCCGACAAAATTGGTTTATCATTTTGCTCCTGGTGGCTCGAAGGGGAAACGCCTGTCGGGCAGCATTTGCGCTGACTTTTATTTGTGTGTCACACACAGGATCAAACAGGCTGTTTATGAAAGACGCAGCAAACTGTCCATGACTCAGATTTTATGAAAGGCAAGTTAATCTACAGCTGTTTGATCGTTGTATTCCCCTCTAGCATTTCTATATTTAACAGTTGTCACCTCAGAACAATCGTCATCTGTAACATCTACACTTGCAAAATTGCCCTTTTTATCCGACTTCTTGTTGGGAGTGAATTTGTTTCCCTGCATCGGGTCTAATCCATCTTAAAGACACATTTCCTGCTGAGCTGATCAATCACCCTGCAGTGTGCTGCTGTGATTGACAAGCAAGAGCCAGACCGCCGCTCGGTGGAAAACTGTATTTATGAAACCAAGTCTGTGGAAACTCTGGCAACAGAATATATATATATATTTTATTTTATATATATAAGTATTTTATCCCGCGTGCGATCAGCATTCTTAACTAATGACTGCTGGTTTAATTGTGTTTAATTGTGGCACCCTAACTGCTTCTCAACAGTTTTTTTATAGTGACTGTTGAATTTTAACCCACAGAAATTAAAGTGCTATTTTAATTTGAATGTATTGCCTTCCCATGTATTTGTCTGATTTGAAGTTGTACTGGTCAGCAGGTACATTCAAATTCTATTCTAAATACAGTATCTAGTGAAAAGGAGATGTGATAAAAACGTGGGCTGTTCACTGGGGGAGCGCTGTGCTTCAAAGCTATCGATGCATTTACCATGTTAGATGTTCCATCCTTTGCTTTTGCCCTGATAATATCACCATCGTGATGTTTTGATGAGATAACCTAAGTGAAAGCAATGGGCTGGAGAGATGGGGGGTGGGATGTGTCTCCCGTGACGCACATGGGGGCTGATGATTAAGGTGGAGACAGCACCCCCTACCGGGCGGCAGGGTAATTCTTTCCCCAGGCCTGTGGTCCTGATGCTGAGGGATGCTGAGGATGCTGAGCAGGGCTGGGAGGAGGAGTGTAAAGAAGCTTTTGATCACAGAACGCGTCGCTGGGTCTCTGTGGCGCAATGGAATAGCGCGCTGGACTTCTAATCCAGAGGCTCCGGGTTCGAGTCCCGGCAGAGATGTGATTACAAAGTGTGTCGCCTTTTGGATGAGAGGAAAAGGAGTGATGGAGTAAAGAGGAGATGATTTTGCAGCCTGGCCAAGCAGCCTGTGTCACAAGGCTGCTCATGAGAGGAGGAGTAGAAGGATGGATGGATGGATGGAAGGAAAGAAGGATAAAAGGCTGTGAGGTCCACACGGCCACAGTGCACGTGACTGAATTGTCACGGAGATTTCACATGCACGAGCCTTTTCAGCGCGCAAAGGTCAGCGCTTTAATATGCAGATTTCCAACGAGCACAAAGCCTGAGAGCAGAGCAGGAGCAGACCTCCGCTGGAGCGCGGTGCAGACACCTCCACTCATTTAAAAAGCGCAGCTAAAGCTTCTAAATAACGCAGCTCCAATAACAAAACCTTTAAAGCCCCTTTTCTGTCCTCGTAACATGTGTTTAACGGCGCCAGATGCCGCGTTCCCATTCTCCCATTTGGTGTAGGGACAGAGGGGGAGATAAAGACCTCGGATTACTTGGGACATAAATGACTCAGTGCCAGAAAATGGTGTCGTCTCAACATTTTTGTGTGTGCATGCAGATTTTGCTTTGAATTATGGACTCTAACTACAGTGTGGCGGTGCGAAGGGGGAGACTTGCAGGAGTGTGTTTTTTAATTTGGTTGCATGCGGGGACCTTGCTGGAATCATTTCAAGGACCCCTGAAGGTGCACTTCAGTTTCTGCCTTGGAAGAAATCCACATTGCCCCTTCAACACATCCATAGAGGCCCACAGCAGCAGCAGCAGCACTGGGCCTGTTTACGTTCTCCAAGTGTGGGAATCAGCTGCTTGCTTGAAGATCTCTCCGGTCCGACCTCCTCCTGGCTCCCCATGGCTTCCACCACCCCCAGTTTTCAGTTTGTCACTGCCGCCACCAGTGATTGGGCTGTCGTGCGGCTGCCGCCATCCATGTTTAACCCCATCATGCCTCCCCACACACAGACCTAATCCGCCAGTAAAACTAATCCCTAATCCTCTCTGGCAAGTTGAACCTCCCTCCCCCCCTTCTCCCTCCCGCAGATCCTCCTTCCCAAACGGGCCCGACGCATGAAAACATCAACTGTAGGGACAATTCCCGAGATGGAGTTTAAGAGTATTTGCAAAACTGGCCATTCAGAGGGGTATAAACATCATCACGCTCAGACATTACGAGGGTTATTATACAATTTTTGAGGCGATAAAAAAGCTAAAGAAAGACGCAATAAAAGGCACAGGCAGCAGGATGCACTGAGACAGATCTCCACAAGGCCAAGGACTCGGCATTATCATTACCACACTGCAAATGATCAGGCCTACGGGAAGCAGCGCTGGGCCTCACTGTAAGATAGGAATAATAGCTCAGTAATATCGATGATAAGAAACATTAGAGGCCGACGAGAAGCGTGACTATCAACTTGGGGTGACCTCTGCTGCTGCTGCTGCTGCTGCTGCGTCTGGAGATAGAGCAGACACATTTTCCACATGTTGGGCCTGTGATTTTGGAAAAAAGGTGGATGTCCTGCTGCAGTGAGGAAGGACCACAGGAGCCAATCAGATCCCATCAAGCTGGATGAGGTCTGGGGGTTTACTCGCTGTGGAGTGTTACAGGGACGTTGGGATGATTTCTTTGTGGATAGTGAGATCACACTTTTATCTGCTCCATCTCCATGTTGTGCTCAGGCTGTAGGCCCCCTGCTCTGGCCCTGTTATCCCGGTGGTACGGGCCAAATCGTATTAAAATCCCCTCCCTCCCCTCCCCTCTTCTCCCCCCTCCCTCCCTCCCTCCCTCTCTCTCTCAGCCTTGTCCCCTCCCTCTCTCCCTCCCTCCCTCTCTCCTTTCAGACAGACTGTTTTTGCTGCAGTGAACGGTAGCCGTGGAGAGGGAGCGAGAGAGAGATAGAGATACAAACAGAGTGAGAGAGAGAGAGAGAGAGGAGGACAAAAAGGAAAGAACAACAAGGAGTCGAGTGAAGGAACAAGGAGATCAAATAAAAGAAAAGTCGATAACAGCAGATTGCGAGGAGGCTCCGGACAAGCTGCGCATCAGAGGAGGCACCTCACCGAGGACCTTACCGGAGCCCAGCGAACAAAACCGGACACCGGAGGCGGAATATAACGGTGTGTGTGTGTGCGCGAGTGTGCGTGTGGCTGTTGCCGTGCATTGCTTTGCAGTTTGTGTTATTGTCCGGGGTTAGTGAGTGTGTGTGTGTGTGTGTGGAGACACCTGTCAGTGCTGACGCTTTTCAGTCTCCAGGAATGTGTCTGTGCGCGCACTCTTGGTTTATGACTGTGTGTGTGTGTGTGTGTGTGTGTGTTTGTGTGCGTAATCCGTGATGCCAGCCCGAACCCATAGAGAGAGAGCTGCGTAATCCCTGTGTGTGTCTTATAATTTACTCTGGATATGCGTTTGGTTGTGGGGCTGCGCGTTCTGCCCCCTCTCCTCTCCCAGCTCCGGTGGCTGGGCTGCGGTGTGCAGCAGAAGGAGCAGCAGCAGGAGCAGCCTCCTCCTCCTCCTCCTCCTCTTCTCCCCCTCCAGCCTCCACAAGAGTCTCTAAATCTCATCCCGTCACTATCACATATTTCTGCAAGTGCCGGAGAAGGTGCGAGGGAGACGCGCTCCGAGCTGAGCCGGGGAACACGCATCCGGTGCCGCCGCGCTCCGACGCAGCGACGCAGGCTCCAACCACGAGCTGTTATTATTATTATTATTATTATCATTGTTGTCATTACGGTTATTATTCCCGTGCACGTTAGAGCATGGACGGGCAGGAACTTGTGTCCCCCCCTCAGCCCGTGATTATCTCTATTTCCCACGGATGCGTGCACTTGTTCTAGTTTTGTTTTCATTTTTTTTTTTTCTCCTTCGCCATCGCTGCTCCAACAGGAAAAAGGGCTGGAGCAACAATAAACACAGCCCCCACCCCACATCCCCTCCCAGTCCCCACCTCCCTGCCTCCCTCTCCCATCCCGTGCTCCCACCCGCCCCACTCCCCGCTCTGTCCCCGCCCTAACCGCGCGCCCGTCCCGCAGGCAACACTTCCATCCACCGCTCCCTCTCCGGGCCGACAATAAGGCAGATGGAGCGAGGGGCTCACCTCGGCGCAGGATACGGCTATTTTAAGGAATGTGCGTGAGAGAGAGAGAGGGGGGGGAGAAGGTGTGTGTGTGTGAGAAAGAGAGAGATAGAGGCTATTATGTCTGTGTATCCTCAGTGGACAGGTGCATCACTGCTGCTTTTGTCTTCTTTCCCTTCTCCTCCTCTGATCCTTCATTCTTCCTATGTGTGTAATCTCTACACTCCTTCACTCCACAAGCTTAGAACAAGAGTCACATGCACCTCACCCCCCCCTCCTCCTCCTCATTACCACCTTAACACCATCACCACCATCTTCTCTGCTGTTTGCCTCCATCACCCCCCCCCCCCTCAGTTCGTCTGTATGGTGTGACACAAGCAGATCGATAAACAGGCCTACCCATGGAGCAACGCGTGAGCCACGGGTGGGCCAAGCGTTTATTCAGCAGCAGCCAACCAATGGCAGGGGACGCAATTAGTGACCAGTGTGCATGTCCTGCTCCTCGTCCTAAATCCCTCCTCTGCTCTCCCCCTGCAGGTGACACTCCAGAGCCCCTCTGCCCTCCTGAGGATTCAGTGAGACAGGCGGATCTGTGCGCCCCGCCATGGCCTTCCCATCAGCCCCCTCCGCAGTATGGAGTGTCAGCTTATTGACAGTACTATTCGCAGCTGCGGTCCACAGCAACATTGTCTACGGTAAGCACCTCTCGCTCCCTCTCTCCGTCCATCCGCCTCCTATTCTCTCTCTATCTCGCTGTCGGTCCCCGGGCCCCTGACCTCCCCGACCCTCTCTTTCTCTCTCCGGCGGTGCCCCTTATCTGTTGACTTGAGGCTTTTTCGTTGTTTCCTGTTTTATGACAAGGGAATCACGGAGCCGTTAATAAGCACATGGGACACTCCCACCTTGCCCGGACCCCAGTGGAATTTCTGCCGTTGTTTTTGAGGAATGTGTGTGACTTGCACGTGGGCACAGGGCCACACACACACACTGCAGGGCCTCGCTGGTGTACCTCACTTGCCCTCTTCTCTTTCTCTCTGATACTTTCAGTCCCTTGGATACCTCCAACTAAGACCTACAAAAGCCCCCCCCCACACACACACACACACTCTCACACACTGGCACTTTTCTTTTCATGATCACCTGCTCAGCATCTCGGTCTTTACATGTGCACAGACTATATCTGTGTTCGAGCTCCATGCAGCATGGAGATAAGCTGTAAGCGTCTTGTACTTTCTCAAATAGCCACACAGGAGTGTGCACTTACTGAGCAGACACCTGACATGTGTCGCGGTTGAGCCGGTGATGAGTGGATGGAAAAGAGGATTTGATGAGGGAGGCAATATGTAATGATATCATCTCCGCTGTTGAGCGCCAAGTACACAGGGCAGCACTGTCCAATGTGCTCTTCCTATTACATAACAAGTGAATGGCGGACAGTAATGGAACCTTTAGAGGGCGAATTGTGCCGAAAGCGAAACGGAGCATCGCGATTGGCCCTTAATCCGTAGAAAATTGATTGACACAGGTAGCATCCTGTTGGCACTTCCCCATTACGGTTGTGATTTAATTGCGCTTGGCAAAGAACCACAAGATGATACAGCAGGTGGGAAGTCTTCTAATAGACATTCCCCCGATTTGCATTTGTAATGTATTCTCAGAGATTCCTTAGGTCCCTTTCCAAACCCACATGTTTTCACGAATCTGAATAAATCCGTGAGAACCCGCACGTGCATGGACACACATGCAAGCAAACCCACACACACACACACACACACACCACATTTACTGTACTACCACTTGATGTTTATCCACATCAGCTGTTTTCCACTTCCAGATGAATAATGCATCCTTGTGCTGCTGCGTGTTGGTGTATACGGTGTGGGGGAGTGGAGGACTTGTCAGTGTGAGCTCACAGTGGTCAGTGCAATAAAAAGTGTAAAACAATCCGGCTGTGCCAAGAATCTGGGATGAGGTCAGTGCTAAACAAATGCAAATAGAAGCCTGTCGAGGCCCTGAAAGCTGTTGAGGATGAGAAATGCACAAACAATCTCCAGATTGAGGTGCTGATGATGAAATATCAATCTCTCGTCAGAGTGCTGACCCCAGCCGTGTAGCTTGTCATTGAAACGCAGGCGGTGGTTTGTTATTTGGGTCCGCAAACGATTTTGGCTCGCATTCAGACACACGTCACATTTGATTAAGGTGTGCCTAGCAGGAGGCCTGACCATGCATGACCAATTCTTGCTTTGGTTTCACCTAAGCGCTGTTTAACATTATCATGTCAGTCAAGGAGAGTAATTAAGCCCGGGACGTCTGACAGTGTGTAAGAGATGAGAAAACACGTCAGAGAGGGAAGTTGAAAGGAGGAGGGCTGACTTTCACTCTGCATGTTGTTAACGTCTTTGTCTTTAAATTTTATCTCGAAGCTTCAAATATTAACTACGCTGAAATAAAACTAATAGAGATTCTGCAACGAAATAAAGCCAGTTTGAACCGGAATCCTCGGCCTGTTTTTTGCTGCACAGGAAGACGTAAATCCGACTCTAAATGCCCAGTTCCATCAGGAAAAGTACAGGAACTTGTCTTGTTGCCATTGGTTTAAGAAATACTGACAATTTATAGACTTCACTGACAAACAAGGGACTGAGCTGTTTTGGGACAAACTGCACAAAGAACACTGCCAGAAATCCAGCAGGCAGGAAACTATGGATATATAAATGAATCTTGTTATATAGTTTTCAGTCTTTTGAGAGATCTGGCAAGTAGTTGTGTCGCAGCTTGATGGGGGGGAAATATCGTGTGTTGTGCATTGTGTGGTCCATCGCTCACATCTGTTCGGATCCCTCTGATTGGGGTTGTTGTGACACAGCAGCCGAGCTGTTAAGTAGACGATGGAGTAGGGCGGGGTGGGCAGCGAGATAATGGCGTCATAATGGAGATCTCCGCGCTGAGAGGCCATGCAACAGAAGGGTCTACTTAGCATAAATTATTCAATGTTATGTATCAGAGAGAAGGGGAAAAAGCGATTAGCTCAGCGAATCAATGCGAGGGCAGATGAGCCATCAAAGAGCGGAGGACGGCCCATCGTCGGGTCCACGGTGAATTCAAAACACGCAGTCTCATCATCACAGGGGGAAACGAGACGAAGAGCTGCCCTCATGAGATACTGGGGCTGATTATGATGCAGTAACCAACAGGCTGCATGTCACGTCTGTTTACATTCCTGAGGTCCTCAGCTGCCTCGTCTTCATTGATGTATGTTCCAGTCAGAGAGAGGACAGCGCTAACTCTGTATTTTTCAGGGATTTATCTGTGACCAGGCTTCCTTAGAGCAAGTGAACGAATCGGGGAGACACTAATTGCACGCCATTTGACATATCCATTTCCACAGCTGGATGTGCAGCCATGCACTGCGGATGAAAAGTGCCTCTCAGAAGGGCACAGATTAGGCATGCAATTGGCCGGCTGTGCCCTGGTTCTGTACAGCTGACCCAGTTACCTCGGGGGGCCGCTGTGGAGAGTGGAGGGTCCGTCTGCCGGGGCACTGTGTACAAGTGGAGCAGCGTGCAGTGGCCTCCCATCAGCCACCTGGCCCTCCGCTCCATGGCAGCCTGATCCCAGCCCCCAGGAGAATGTTTGCTTTCGTGACAAGAAACACGCCTAATAGTTTATTTACCTCAACGAGTTCTGCTGGTCAGAACAACCCAAGGAAGCCCGAAGCCTCCAGCTGAGGCCAGTAATGAAATAAGGATTAAAGGATGGGAGCAGTGTGGACCTGTCGTAGTGTGTGTAAGATTTACAGGTGGGAGGGCGCCGCATGTGTGTGTGGATCACTTTATCCTGCCACAAAATGGGCTCCTTTCCCCCTTCGACCAGATATTTCTCGCTGGCCCGATGCCCACTTCCTGTGTGTGCTGCTGTTGTTTACTGTGTAACTTCCTGTGTGCCAAGATGGGGGAACATTTGGCTAATACACAGTACGGCTAGCGTACAATAGCAGTAGGCGGTTTGGATGGGAGGCCTCTGCCTGTTAACAAGGCTGACTGATAAGCAGTGACTCATTAACAAGCCGAGGTACACAGAGCCTGGGGGAATTACCGCCTAGCCACTGTGACATTAATAAGAGGCCTAAGCTATTTTTCCATTTGGCTCTGCCGGCAGAGGGCTAAACCAGTGGTTTCCAATCTCGACCCTCACTATTTACTGGCTCCAGTGCTTTTCCATTTGTTTCAGCCACTGGGTTCCTGGTCTGATTGGAATGGGGACGATCAGTATTGTCAGTGTGGGCTGCAGGTAATGACATCTGCTGCATCGGTGGAAAACCAGACACCCCTCATTAGTTTTCTGCAGATTCATTCAGAAACATCTGTAGGGGGAGTCCAATTAATTCTACTCATACTGATCATGCCAATTAATTAGCAATATGTTTGTTTAACTGATAAAAAGACGTTGACATACACGAACATTCACCCAAGTTTTCAATCAACGAGGCTGGTGATGGTTCTGATACAATGTGGATTCAATTAGGCGTCTAAAACCAAGTCAACTGTCTCCCATCAGAATCACAAATCCAAAGCTACATTACTGCTATTGTCTTGTGGGTTTATTCTTCTTCTCTGATCCTAGAAGTGTTTTGTCGTCCAGATCATTTGCGATTATAAATTGAATCCTGATTGGTTGGCATTAGTTTGCAACAGATTCACATCTGGCAGAAAACCAATTATTTCTCCTGTTCATCATGGCGATTAATTAAGGCGCCGTGGCTGATTGATTAAACTCCCAACAAAGCTCTAACCATGAGCACTAGACCCCTGGGGAGGATTTGCATCACACATTATGCACAGCGCTGTGTCTTCATGCTATCTTCATATGCTGCGTAGACTGAAACATCACACATGCATCAGCAACAAGAGGAGCAATTCATGATTTGGGCCTAAATAAAGCAGAATTGAAATGCAGTGGCGAGCCGGAATCTGTGGATCTTAACGGCACCGGGAGCACCCAAACAATCGACCTCATCAATCCGAGGCAGATCTCATCCTCCCAGGCCCACTCAGTCAACCTGAGATTACATCAGAGCGGATCAATCTCGCTAACTCGCGTCATAATAACAGCAAACGCCATTTAGAGACCGAGAGAGAAAAAGAAGGGCTCTTGAGGTTTTCCAAAGCGGTATCACACTCTGCTTCCTCTCAGGTGCTCTTTAAAGACACATCACTCTGCAGCCACTTGGGGGGGGGGCCGAGACAATTAGGGGTCCCGCTTTTTTACAGAACTGTCAGCTACAAACCGTCACTTCGCAAAAGACATCACCGATTAAACAACCTCACAACAACAACAACAACTACGCCAGCCTTGGAATAAATTAATTCAACTCGTTGTCAACAACAAGAGCCCCTCGTATTTCGCTCCGCACTCAACTGGCTTTTCTTTTTGATCAGGTCCCTCACTCTCAACCACCCCCAACTCTACCCCCTCCTTTTTTTCTTCCGTTATCTGCTGGAATTCTCTGGTGGGTGTTTTAATTGATTGCTGTGGGGGTAGAAATCACCCATCCTGTCACCGGCGCACGGCTGGTCAGAGCGAGGGCTTCCTGGAAAGGTGTACGAGTTTGTTAAAGCCCATCACTGAGCCGTGAGAAACTCCAGCTATTACGGTGTGTCAGAAGACGGGAGTGCGTGGCTGTAAAGTGCAGCGTTTGTGAGTGCTGAGGGTTCTCCCCGAGCGCCGGAGCTCCACCAATGAAAGAGCAGAGGTTGCTCTTGTTTATTGGGTCTTTTTGATGATGCCATCACTTCGGCTGGTGGTGGAGTGTGTGTGTCTGAGGGGGCATCTTATCGCTGATACCACAACCATAAAGCCATTTTAATTCACTGGTGTGCCGTCTTGGGAATTCTCCCTGAAGTCTGGTTTCTGCTGAGGATAACACTGTCCACTCAGTCTCACTGAGCCTCTGACATTATACAGGCCCAGACAGAACCAATGCTGGAAATGCTCTGTGAAGCAGCTCTCCATATTATTACTTGCAATCCAACGCAAATGCAAAATTACTTCTATTGTTATCAAGCAAGATTATGCAAAAACAAATGCACAGATTACCACGATTCCGGGTGGAAAGATGTGATACGGGTCAGAGAAGAACCTCTTAGATTCTGGTATTGATTCATGAACTTTCACGTTCTTTAACATTGTGAGATGACATTTTTGCTGATTTCCCAGGGAATAATCAATGGATCTTAACAGTTAGTTTAGAGGACTGATATCTCTGAGTGTGTGCAGCTTGATTGAATTAAAGGTGACTGCAGGGCCTCGGTGCTGGTCCGTGCTCCACTGAGCTCCGTCCTATATACTGTGTTTATCCATATACACCTATTATTCCAGTCTTACTTGAAATGCCTCTGAACATTTACTTTTTTCGCATGCAGCCTCTGCGTCAGCAAAACTGACACACTCTGTCATTTCACTTACAACAAAAGCATAAATGGATGTTGCAAATAATTTGCGATAAACTTTTTAGCTGGCAGTAAATTGACTGCTGACTGGAGCAGAGTCGGGCGCTTCCGCCTCACCAGCTGATGCAGTGTCAGAGTGAGTCAGTCGTCAGCCTGACAGAGTCCTTGAGGCTGCGTCCTGTCTTGGCACCAAGGTTTTTGATGCCCTTAGCATTGATTCACTGATTAGAGTCAGTGCAATCGAACTGAGTGCTAGGTGCAACTTTGCAAGTTTAATTTGAGTAGTGTTACAAAATGTACTTTCTACTGTTTCTGTTTCAAGTTGATTTTGTGTTGAGGGGTTGGACGGCATCATTATTAAAGTTCTTCTCAGCAGACTTCATTGATGGTTCCACTGCACGGGCTGCACCACAATCACACTGTACAGTGCTGCTTGAATGCTCCCATATACATCCGCTATCAAAAAGCAGTCTGTATTATTGAAATGCCCTTTGCATTATACAGTACCTGGCATTTAGTGTATGTGTTTTCATCGTCATTTATGGCGGCTACTGTAATTGGATCAAATTCCTCATGCGTGCCGTGCGGAGCGTTGGGGAGGAAGTCGGGAGGCGGCATTATCAACAAGAACAACCATGACGGGTGTGGGATCATTAGACTTGATACTATAGAGCCTGGATTTACTTTTCATCCAAGTGGAAAAGGTCGTCTTTTATGAGTCTTTCCTGGAAGGCAACAAAAAATGATGACGTGTGGTTTTTTGCTGAAGTTTGCAGTTCTTGTAAATGCTGTGGGAGAAGGAGTGAGAGCGGATGGGACGGAGTGCGGCGCTGGAGACAGTGAGTGGAAGGGAAACTTTGCCCGGAGTTTGCACTTTTCTGCACTGTTTGCAGGTCGGGGGTTCACACTGCGTGGACGGAGCTCGCACTCGGCTCGGGTGTCATCACCTCTACAGGTGGCCAGTGATACACTTACTGCATTAGCATATGTTTTTCCCCAAGATATCATGCTTCTTGATAAAAGGTGTAAATGAGGTCAGGCTGCTGAATGGTAAATAGTCTGTTATCGTTCCTCGGCTCTGCCTTTGCACCCCCCCTGGTTCTTTCTGTGTGTGTGGTTCATTATGTGTCTCTGTCAGTGCCACAGCGTTGATAGATACTCATGTAATAAAATGGAAATCCTTTGTTTTGAATACTTCAACTGTACATGGTCGACTGCGGTAGATATCAGTTTCCTTTCAGGAGTTTCCTCTTCTCCCTTAAGTGGAACGTTTAAAGATTCCAAAACACCTTCGATTGAGCGAGCGGTGACATCCTCTTGTTTGCTTCCTCGTGGTTTCCCTGAGTTGTTGTGAGTGACACATGCTGTACATGTCTCCCTCCGAGAATATATTGCCTTTCCTTTAAACAGTAAATAAGGTGAAGAGATCAATCAAACAGTCGGCGTGACGCAGAACGAAGCCTCAGACTCCAGCGGACGGGTCGGCCAAGGCTTCCTTCCTGCACCTGGCACTTGACACTGATCAGGGTATGATGAACACATGATGAGTGGATGTAGCTTTTGACAACGGGGCCATCGCCGCGCGGCGTAACTCATCGCGACTGCGCCGGTTGAAGACAAAGGCACCAAATAGGCATCTCTAATCTCCCTGCTGAATGAATCCGAGACAAAGAGAGGAGGAACGCAGACATAGAGGCTTGGACACACATAGGATAAGCTGATTACCCGGGAAAAGGGAGGGAGGGCGAGGGAGACAGAGGCAGAAAGACAGAGGCCCGTACGTGAACAAGAGAAATCCATACAGTAAGGGAGCATGAGGGCAGCGAGAGGAGGAGGAGGAGGAGGGCTTTGGGAAGAGAGAAGCGAGCGCACACTAATGATGAGGTGCACAGAGCGGAGAGAGAGAAGAAACAACGCAGGGTGTGAGGGAGGAAGAAGAAAAAAGGTGAACGTTTAAAAGGGACGAGCCCTGCCACGCAAAGCATGCGATGGGGAAATGAAGAGGACGCATATTTGCCTGTGATATCATCCTTAGGAGCGTGACACAATCAAAAACAGGACATTATGCAAATGTGCGTCGGCTGCGGCAATATAATCGCCACCTGAGTCATTTCACCTGCGCTGCTCACTCGTCGCTATATATACAAACGGAATTACACCCAATCCAGGTGTACAGACTAAATATACAGCTAATTAAAATTAATGAGATTTACTCAGAAAAGAATATGCTTCTTTCCTAAGCTGCTTATCCCTGCATGAGCATCTACTACACACACACACACAGACACACAGACACACACGCACACACCTCATTTTGATTCACTCTCCTTCACTTCGTTTTCGCACACTCTGCTAGACAGACTATTATGAATCCTCGGGACGCTTGCACACACACAAACACTCAGTCTATCTGTCTGTCTTTCAGCCGTCGCACGGAGACTTAAACATGCTCCTTGCTCAATGAACACGCTGGCTCCTGACACACACACACACACACACACACACACACACACACACACACACACACACACACACACACACACACACACACACGTGCAAACAGAGGCCAACACTGTGAGAAATTCAGAAACAATTTTAGACAAACACACATAGCATATGTACATTTATGCATGAAGACATGCCCAAGAGTACACGGACACACACACAAACACACACATACACACACAAACATGTATTCAAATAGAGCTGTGGAGTCGCTCTAGTCTTTACTTAAAGAGAAATACACCTGTGTGCCAAGCTGTTGACTGTGTGTGTCTCTGCTTGTGTGTGTCTCTGCTTGTGTGTATGCATGAGTCTGTGTGTGTGTGTGTGTGTGTTTAGCCGGTCGGCCGCTGCAGTCATACTTATATCCTCCCCACACAGTTTAGTTTAGTCTTGCAAATGACACAGCTCGAATTAATCACACACTTTATGAACCGTGGAACTCTTGTGTCTCCACTGCAGAGGTAACTAAACCACTTGGCACCCAACAATTAACTTGTGTCTCACCCAACCTCGCAGGCATCCATACTATCGTGAAGAGTAGCTTACACATGCACTCGAGTGCACGTGCACGCTCCCCCCTCTTCGGTCTCTATCTTCCTTTCCCTCCTTCTGCCGCTTCATTTCTCAGCCTGGTGAGTACTTGAATGTCATTATGACTTTTGCTATCAAAAGCAAACAGCGGGGCTGGATGGAGGAGTGCATGCCAGACCTCCTGTTCTCCATGCTGAGAGTGTCGCAGCATGTCGAGTGCTCTTCTGATTATCCTGCTTGTTTTTAATGCCTCTTTTCAACAAATGGGACTTTTTTTTTCGATGGCAGATTTCTTGACGGGGCTCCTGACGCGCGGCTCCACTGGCCCACATGGTCTAGTTTCTGAATGAATATCTTTTTATTTACAGTTGCCTGCGTGAAGATGGCTTCATGTCTGCCAGCAGATTCGATTCCATTGGCGCAATGTATCAACAGACGGCACCAGTGAATGATATAATTGAGTTAATGAGCTACACGCCCCTTATCTGCTGTTCATTCACATGGGCAGCCCGAGGCGTGACGACTATCAGCCTCTTACACAGGCTACTGTATGTTTGATGAGTCCCTTGAAGGGAGAATTTGATAATGTAGTCGATGTTCCTCAAGGCAAACTGTTTTGATGTGTTAAGCAAAGAAGGAGTTTATCCTCTGCTTTTCTTTGTGTGTTCTCTTATTCTAGGATGAATTTTTAAATGTTATTGTAATTTATTTATTGCGGCTCAGTGTTCGGCTTCATGGAGCTATTTTCAGGTTGATATCTTCACAGGCAGGAGGGAGGGGGGGTGGGGGGGGGGGTGTACAGACCTGAACATGGGAGATGTCACGCTTGACTTTGTGACAGCGCTCTTGCGGCGCGCCGGGGAGAGCATCTTTTTGTTGTTGTTTGAAAGATTCGCTGACATTTTCTAGTTCCTGCCCCCCCCCCCCCTCAGGGGCTGAGAGAGTTGGCCCGGTTTCATCAACCTCCCGGTACAATGTCACAGAGGTTCTGTTTGAAGGTTGGGGAGAAAAGGACGGGTCATTGACGTCACGGGGTCAGTAGCCGGTGGCAACATGGCTGCGTGTTGACATTTCTCTGGACCGCTGTGTGTTACACCTCGATGGAGCAAATGCGAAAAACCATGGCAACCTGGAATGACCTGCCCCCCCCTGGTGCAGACTGTGAAAGGGTATTTTATTTTAAGGATTCAAGTAATAAGTCAAATGTAGAATTAAAGCCTGGAAAAATGTGTAACATTGGTTTAATTTGGTCTAAATAATGATTTCATCAGATGTTAAATGTTTTCAGTTAATATAGAAAACGTGGAAATCAAGGACATTTTCCAATGATTACTTAAAATATGAATTCAAAAGTCAAATGACAAGTCATCAAAGCAAATTGAATATATAAGCATTTTGAGCTTATACAGTATTTAGTCTTTCGGTGTATATGCTTAATAACTAGATAAGCCTCATTCTGGCTTTTCAATTCCAGTGATAAAATGATTACTTGTTTAAGATAAAACTATTTGGCAGCTATTTTGATAATCAAGTGATCTCTGAAATAATATTTCAAACGAAAAAATGGTTAATGTTTTTAAGTTTCAGCTTCACATGTGTGAGAATTATGCAAACTGAATATCTCTCGCTTTTTTAGTGTGGTTGAACAAAACAAGCAAATTTAACGATGTCACCAAAAGCAATGGGAAATCATGAAGGACATTTTTCACTATTCTCTGACGTTTTTTTACGAAACCAAAAGATTAATCAAAAGACTTATTATCAGATTAATGCTGGAAATAATCCTCACTTGTTCTTCACAGCTGTGGCCTTTTGCAAACGTGCACATCTCGAATCAAGTGAAGTGTTTTGAAGGAGTCAAGTTGAAAATAAGCCGCCGTCAAGTTTCACATTTCCTGTCTGCAGCTGTGGGTGAAACGGCACAATAACTGAAATGTCTCACGATCGAGCCCGGCAGCGACCGAGCGCTCTGTTAAAGTGTCCTTGGCTAAAACATGTAACTCCCCCAGTATCTGCTCTTTCATTGTGTTTGGCTTCGGATTAGAGCATCAGCTAAATGACCGGCGTGTTAAAAATGTGCAGTATTTCCATCTTCAGATATCCAATCATTTTTTATTTTTTACAGGCGGTTTCAGATTAGCCAGCATGTCATAAAACTGACTGGCACGTTTTCCCCTCAACAATAGACGTCTGTCCCAGTGTGTGTCGCCACAATGGCCAGTGGTTGCAGTGGATGTGCTCCCATAGTGAGGGAGTGGCAACAGAAGGGAGGAGGAGGAGGAGGAGGAGGATGTCTTTTGTTTTTTATTTATCCAATTTGGTTCGTCCACACTCAACCACTGCGATCACATTCCCTCTCAGAGCTGAGTCCCTTCACTTCCTCCAATCAACTGTTGCTCTGTTTAAAAAGCTTCACCTGAATCAAGTCTGACATTTTCAATTTCAATCAGGGAAAAATTCCACATCGAGGAACTATTTTCTCTGCAAGACTCTAACGGCAATTAAACCGTGTCAGGTCACTTGGTAACACATAGCAACGCTGACGGAGGAACTACTCAATTAGCTATTCCTTATTTAATATTCTCACACTGGGTTTATATTGTGTGGACACCCATGCTGAGACACGGGAACAGTCACACACAATTAAAAAAAGCCACGGTGGCTCTCATGAAGCCACTCACCGAGTCAAAATGTACATTTATTCATTATTATTCTGCCCTGCGTTGAAAACACACTGAAATAAAACCACTGGGACACCACTGAGATAAACAGTAATGATTCAGAGGGGCCACCGATGATCGACAGGACGATAAAGTATAAACCATTTACACGACAGTTTCAAACAAAAGTCACAAAACAACTTCGCCGTGTGAGAAAATCCATGAGAAACAAGAAATAGAACACTGATGCAACACCTGCCATTTGTCGGATGATTTCTCCCGAAGCGCCGCTGTACATTTTGGAGCACTGGTGGCCCGGGGGGGAATCCCCAACCATGACAGTGTTAGTGCAGAGATTTATCCACAGAGAGACGGAGCAATGCTGCAGATTTCATGCAAGATTTGGCTTATAAAGGCCACCAGAGGATGTCAGTCCTTTGGGAAACGGTCTTCTTTGCTCACTGGAATGACAGTGATGCTACCTGTGTGTGTGTCTGTGTGTGTGTGTGTGTCTGTGTGTGTGGATGATTTACTGTGCCTTGTTTGGGATAATGTAAGATTGTCATACCTACAGCGTTTAATCAAAATTGATGTCACCAACACATATTGATCATTCCAGCCCAACACACTTGACTTGAATGGGAACATCTGTCAAACGACGACACATTGAGTTACTGTGTTTCTGTCGATATCCAAGGTCTCACCTTCCTTCTCTGCTCCCGACCTTCAGACGCTGAACCAAAATAAAAATGTGAAAGGTACCTAGGTCCAAGATTCAGTCTATCTAAAATGTTTCTTTTAGATAGTTCAGAGTTTGGTTAGAAGTAGAAAAAGAAGCAGCTCCCAGGATTGCTTGCAGTCTTCTAGCCTTCACTCTTTAAAATGTTTCAATGATGAGGACTTTCATTTTGCTGGTAGTAATACTTTAGTTATTTTTCTCCATTCAAACGGATAAAGCTACTTTTTTGTTATCAGACTCACACATGACAAACTTATGTGTGACACAAAGCCTTTAGTTATCTCCCTGACTTAAAATGTGAAACCAAAACTAACCAGATCAAATGTAAACAAAGATGTAAACATTGGTCTGGGAGAAAAGTCCTCAGGGCCCAACAGGAAGTGTCATGGTCTTTAATTTATGATACCATGATCTGTACGAATGAGACTTGCCATAGTCAGAGAGTGTCTCAAAGTTGATGTCTTTAAAGACAAAAACCACACATGTGAACCTCCTGGTGGCGCTAGAAGAAAAAAGAGCGGGTCACCATAGTCCTCAGGAATCCTTCCCTCTGGAGCGATAGTGTCTGAACAAAGCTTCATAACCATCCGTCCAATAGCTGTTGAAATATTTCAGTCTGACCCAAAGAACTAAAACACTGTTCTCATAGAGCTGCGCTGTTAATGTGACTGAACAAGCAGGTGAATGAGAAGCCAAGACTATGAAAGCTCGTCAATCTGGAGGAACAACAACAACTGGGAATCCCACGATCATCCAATTAGACACAAATAAAACAAGTAACTGTGGAGAAGTTAAATCCTCGCTGCAGCAACATGAAGTCAGCGTCTCCTCCCCCTAAACGTCTTCTACCAGCTGTGTTGTAGTCGGGCTGTCAATCAGAGGAGCCCCTGTGTCCGAGCCAATTGACCGTCCACAAATTACCATTCGGAGCGGAACCCGGCTATAAATGCGATTGGGCTGGATTTGAGTCGGCTGTCCCGGCTTTGGATTTGAGCAGAATAGAGTCTGTCCTTTTTTTTATTTTTATTTTTTTGCCTCCGTGGTTTCAGGAAGCAAGATTAGATAGAGGTAGGGAGGGAAAGAGACTCACAAAGAGAGGGCGAGGAGCCGAGTCGGAGGGAAATAAGAGATACAGAGCGAGGGAGTGCGCACAGGTCTTTAAAAAATCACAAAAGTGTTAAAATAATTACAAATTTAAGGTCTTGGAAACGCTGAAAGTGTGTGAGAGGTCTTATTTTTCCACCGCTCTGCTCACCACCACCAGGATTAGCACTACAATAGGCTGGGTAATGTTTTATTCATCCTTTCTGCTTAAGTAAACAAAATTGGACGGCGTGTTCCTTTACAAATAATTTCATGTTGTCATTTTTATTTCACTGCCCGTTCATTATTGTAGAATTTTTTTTTTTTTATTAGCCGCGCTGAATGGCGAAGAAGTTGCTTTTGGCAGTTTTATAGCATTCTATTTGTGGCATTGTGAGATTTGTAAAACCTCTCCACAATTTGACAATAAAGTAATTACCATAAACAAATGACACTATTAGCGGTTGACGGTTGTCAGCCTCTGAGGGGCCTCCGTGCTGCGTTTTACACGCTGTCCTATCAAGTCTGGGTTTACTGCAAATCTGCCAGATTGCTTACAACACAAAGACAGTTTGCATTGGGGCATTAAAAACAAAACAAGTCTCATATCTTCTTTAACCGGTGATAATAAATACCTGTGGTGTAATGACACAAAACAGAAGTGTAGTGTTTCTGCAGCAGGGACAGAAATACACGATCCACCATGAGCAGTAGATGAGATTAACACAAGTATTGATTTTGACATACATATTGGTTTATTAACATATTGGTAACACATCATTTGGGTAACACTTCTTTCTGTGGAGCAACAATACATCACATTGAAGTCACACACACAACCACAGGCAGTCGATAGTGGTGCAGCACACTTTAGACCGTGCAATTTTCCCCCTGATGTAACAGAATGACTGCAACGCTCTCGATGCAGTGGGTCTGCTGTTGAAACCAGTGCAGCCTGTGCAGTTCCTCCAGCCTGCACAGCCTTTTCAATTTATTTATCTTATTTATTTGAACATTTCCCCTCTGTAATTTGCATAATGTGGGACCCATGTGTTTCCTGCCTCTCCTCCTTGTTGCCTCTCCTTCTCCGTTGAGCATTTTATTCTCTCAATGACTGAGGGAACTGAGCCAGAAGAAACAAGCTGTGAACACAACACACTCACATACCATCACTTTCATTTGTTCTTATACCAAAGAGTTGGTTGTTTTAGTTGTGGTAGAACATCATCTTTCAGCCAGATTTGAGTTTTCAGCATTTGCCTTTTAGCTCCGTGTTTGTTCTCCACCGACTCCTGAGGAAAATATCTGGCTCTTAAGGTGTGAGAGGCTCCAGTATGTTTGATGCTGAGCAAGTTGTGTAACGTTACCTACAGAGAACTCTCTGTAAGTTGTTGTTTACTTGTGTTTCTGAACGCATGCACTCCTCAGATACTTTTATCCAAATCAACGCACATGAGAGAAAATCCAAGTCTCGGTGGATCCAGAAAATCCCTTTTTACCATCACTCAAAACAAAAGCATTGTCGTGGGATGAAAATTAAAATTGCTTTGGTTAATTTGTTAAAAAGTTTTGCATCATGAACATAATTGTAATGAATTGCAGTGACACAGTTTTCTTTGCTCAGTGAAGAAGAAATGAGATTCAAGCTGCAGTGACTTAATGAAGTTTGTTTGATGACTTAATGTCTCTCCGTCTATTCAAGAAACACCATCAGCATATTAGCAGACTTCCCAGCATGCACTTTTCCAGAGTCAGAACTCTCCAGGGAACTCTGTGTTTTGTAGTTTGGATAAAATGTTCCTGATGGGAACTTCCTGTGTGTCTGTAACACACTTTAAATGAAGTCATGCTTGCTTCTTCTCATAATTACGAAAACAATGTTAACTAAGATGAAGACTACTATCAAATTCAATCCTTATCCCTGCACACTAATGATAACAAATTGTCTGGGCGCAGCCATTTTGCTATTGTTCTTCAATAGGAGAAGCTGCAGCTACATGTTCTACACGTTTTCCATGATTAATATAGAGATTAGTCTGCTTCCCAAGTTAATTCACATTTTAAGGCATCAAGAAAATATAGTAGTGCATAGTACTTTATGTTAAATAGTGAAAGACAACAATTTAAACATGATTTCATGAAGTAATAATACTTCAGAGTGTGGAGGAGAAACTCACCTTTAGTTGAATTCACTCAAAAAACATTTTCTATGTTGAACCCAGACATGTATTTTTAACCACTGGGCTGCAGGTGCATGCAGTAAGAGAAGTGAGAGACAGTAAATATAACACTTCCTTAGTTCATTAGCTAATTTTAGCTATTTGACCACCGTCTGTGCGGCTGTGACGGATCTCCTGTCTTCATTTTTGACGTTTTACTTGACGAGTGCCGTGTCTAAACCCGTCTGATGGACTGGTTGCAGGTTTCTTTGTGAAGCTGTAAAAGTGGCCTGCAGGAAGCAAAAGTAAAGCTCTGCTCCACGGACCCTGGAGCTGCACCCCCGCTGCTGCACAAAGAGCTGCTCACCTGTTCATCCAAAGTCCAGTGAAGCTCGACTCAGAACCTGAGCTGCAGAACTGGTTGTTGTGAATGGGCTGTGGTCGTGATACCCAGTGGAGGTACGTGAGCTACAATCAGACAGATGGGCCGAGGGTTCTGTGAGCATTAGACGGATTAATCACTCTAAAACTAACTGAGGGATTATTAGTAATGAAGACAGAGTTAAGTTGCAGCCCTACGTGTCACTTTGAAGCCGCACAAGGCAACATTTCATTTTTAGCAGCACACGAGTGGCAGCAGGAGATTCTTTAGCTCATTAGTGAGAGACTCATTAGCCTGAAGTCATGTGATGTCTTCGGTAAAGCCAGAAGTCTTTGCACTCCTCCGACCCGCGCTCCTGCCCGTCGAGTGGTTAGCGGGTCAGGCAGGTGGATGCTTAGGTTGGCCGGCTCATTTTCTCCGGACGGGTCGCTCAGCGGCGTCTCGCTGGTGTTTGTTTCTCGCACTTGAGTTTTGATTAATGTGCGGTTCGCCGCGACGAGTCCCTGCCCCCGCCCCTATGTGTCGCTTAATCAGGACCAATCAGATCTCAACAGTGAGAACAGGACGCTCCTCCTGCGAGGAGTCTGTGATGCAGTTCAATGAGACGTGCACCCTTTAAATTGAAAATGTTGCATGTAAGTTTAAGAAGTGTTGAATTATTCCGTCTGAAACCTGCAGCGAGAGTCGGAGCTGCTGCGACGAGGTCTGGGTTATTTCAGGATGGTTGTCTGGCGCTGTAATGTGACTTGGCACTTGTGTGACTAGTCAGGAGGAGATATATGGCTGAATTTGCCTGGAGTGGCTGCCTGGAGTCTGAATGGATGCGCTCTGGTTTCTCTGGTTTGCTGATTGTTATGGTCGAGACTTTTCTCTTCTGTTTCTCTTCCTCATTTTCTCCCTCTGCGTCTCCTGTTGTCTTATCTTCGGCGCATCTGCGTCTTGTCTTGTCCTCCTTTCTCCACTGCTTCCTTTAATTTTCCTCGCTTTCTCTTTTTGTTTGCCTTCCCTCCTCTTTGTTTTCCTCCCTTATGCTTCTTTCATGTCCGTCCCTCTCAGTTTACTTTTTTGTGCTGTTTCTTTGTCTTTTTGAAGCTCATCCCTGTTTTTCTTCCTCGGGTTTATTTCTCTTTTCCCCTCCTCTATCCTTCATGTCTTCCTTCTATAGCCTAGTACCATTCCCCGGCTTCCTTCCATTCTCATTTTGTCCTCATTTCCCACTCTTATTTCAACCCTTTCCTTCCCTCTCACGCTGCTACGCCACCTTTTTTGTCTTTTTATTTCCGTCTGCCTTCTTGTCTTTTTATAAACTGTATCTGTCTTCCCTCTATTCTCTATATTTATCTCTCCTCCCCCTCATCACTTATAAGTCCCTTTCTCTGTTTCTCTCTCATCCTCTTCTTCTCTCTTTCAGTTTCTCTGCTTTCCTGTCCTCCCCTCGCTCTCCTTACACCTTTTTGTCTCTATCCACAGCTCGCTCCTTGCCTGCTTCCTTCCTCCTCTGCTCTCCCTCTGTTTTGTGCTTGCTGTTTTAGCATACTCTGCAGGGAGCACTCCTGCGATGCCAATTATATTGACTGAAGAAAAGGAGAAAGAGAAAGAGGAGGGAGGGAGAGGAGAGGGGAAGGGAGGGGAGCAAGAGAGGGGCTTGGAAGACCTGTGCATGGCTGCACACAAAAAAACCTACAAACACACACATTCACACGGATGGAGAGAACGAACAAGAGGGGGATGGAGGCTGGAGGGATGAGACGGAGAAGGAGAGGAAGAGGGGGATGATGAAAGAAGGGGAGAGCTGGGAGGAAAGGGACAGAGAGAAATTGGAGGAGAGCGAATCCGTCTGTGAGTGTAATAGTCTCCCGCTGTCGAACCCGAGGGAATTCACCGACTGCAGAGGGAGAGAGGGAGAGAGGCATCGATAGAGACAGGGGAGGAACGAGAGAGGGGGGTGCGATCACAGCAGAGAAAGAGAGAGAGAGACGCAGAGAGAGCAGAAACAGAGGTGGCAAGAAAAAGAAAGATGACCTCAGTCCTTTTTCCTCTGGTAGCTGAGCTTGTAGCGCTCCACTCCAGGCAAATGTGGCTCGTGACATTAAATAAGATTCAGCGTCATGACTGAGTGTTGTGAATGGAGAGCATAAGTATATCATGGTAATGTGCCGCCGCCGCGCAGTCGCTCAGCCCAGAGAACTACAGGCTCCGCATCCAGGCTCGCACTGCACGCACTTATTATATATATCGTGTGTATCGTATGCACGAGTATGTATTATGACTAGTGTGTGAAAGTATTTCAAAGGGACAGTTCAACTAAATTACCAAACATGCATATACTTGGTTTTATTACCTTGTGTCCCCCCCCCCCCCCCCCCCCCCCGTGTCCGTTTGTTTATCGGCAGGATTACGCAAACACTACTCGGTGGATTTCCACGAAACTTGGTTGAATGGACGTGACACGTGATAATAAAGAATCCATAACATTTTAGCAGACGTCAGGACAAAGGGGAATTTTTTGAATTACTTTTAAATCTTTCATTAATATTGCGAGAGGTGCATTTTTTGACATCCCAGTGAATAATACATGGATCTTTAATGAAAGAAATTGGACACATAAAGAGAACTGATGGTGCGGATCAAATTAAATGAAAGATCTGGATCTAGTGCATTTAAATGTGGTTTCATAGGAGTGTAGGCAATTTTCAGCCGCTGTATGATAATACATTTTGTCGCAAATGTATATTTTTCATCCCTTTCTTTAACATGGCGAGATAAGTGGCTTGGCGGAGGTTTGCTCTTCCGTTCTATTTGCTCTTGTGTTGGCATTTAGTTTTCCTTCACCTTCATTTTCAGGCCTCACAGCGTTGAGAAGTTATTTGAAAACATCTGCGTCAATGTGTCTTTTCTGAATAATGACATATTTCAGTCAGTTTCGAATGAAATAGGGAACGTGGCTGACATTTTAAAGAGGATATATGAAAACTGGAACAATGACAAACCACGAGATACCGAAAGTGATAAGTGAGAAATATTTTTATGTTGAACGGATCCTCAAGCTTTTGTTTTGGCGTAGAAACCTTTAACCTTGAAATCTTACAGTTGTGACCTGAGATGCCCACAAAAACGTCCCAGTGACAAAGTCCTTGTAGTAATTTGAATGAGAGCGAAGGCTGGAATGAGGCGTTGTGATTATAGTGTCCACAGGAGGACGTCCGGCTGTTTGGTTTCGGACTCGGACACGTGTACGACCACTGTTTCCTGATTGCCACCACCAGTCAGTGTGGCTTTTCTTTTCACCGGGACCATAATTGTTCCCAAACCTTAACTACACATTTATTGTTGTAACCGTGACAACTACGTTCGCCTAACCAATTTTCAAAGTGGTAATTTTAACACAAACCAAATGACTTGTGTTGAGAAAACCAAGTCGATTCCAATTCCAAAATGAGAGTTGTCACATCATGAAACAGATTAATTTTCCGGCAGAGAAACAGTTTTGGGAGGCACAGACAAATGATGCCCTCCTGCTGATGAGGGCATCAGATCAGAAAATAATAGATACATGAATACAGATGCTGTCGGGCTTGCTGAGTGATGTGGATTATTTGGCCTCTGAGATCTTATCCAAAGTAAAACACCTATAGAAACATGCAGGAGAGTTCAGAATCCATGAGATGGAGCATCGAAGCTGGAGAGCTGAAGGTTCATGATGGAAAAAAACGCATAAATGTTTGATGAATTTAATTTCAATATGATAATAACCAATCAACGGGGGCCAAACTTTTCTTTTTTTGAAAGGGTGAACGATGAACATGGAAAACAGACACCTCGGAAAAACAGGTTAGACGTGCTACAAAAATCTGTCTGTGTGATTAACGCACTTGTGTGTGTGATGAATTTAAGATGCGTTGCTATCCCACATGATGTCTCTGTCTCCGTAGAGACCAGACATCAGACACCAAATCCAACAATTCCTACCGAACAATCCCTTTCTAGATAGAGACATTACAACACGTGTAGATATACGTGTATATTTAAGATTATATGACTTAAATATCCTCGTGTAAGTGGCCGACCTCCATAGCAACGGTGCCAGGCGCAAAATAAGGTCACGTTCAGGCCTGAAAAGGAAAGATAATGTGAAGGAAACCTTTTAGGACCCATCAGATATACAGTAGTTAAAGCTCCGTCGTGGTAAATCTGCCAAATTGGGCTGTTTTTCATACTTTCTGACAGTTTTAGATTGGCTGACATGAGTTTTTCAAATGACATTGATGGTACAGTGCACACACATCTGCCCGTGTCTTGTGTTCATCCATCATGCGTCCACGCCTGCGTACGTGAAGACGTAGTGTGGGATGCTCGGTGTTTACCCAGCGTTTTAGCTTGACACTTATGATACAGATTTATAGCTCACATCAGGAAGTGGATGATATATCTTACTGTTATTTCCCTTTTTATACCAGATATAAGGTCGTTATGCGGCTGTTTAAATGACGTCCTCACCGCCCTCGGCTGCAGCCTGAAATACCTGCAAGAGCGTTTCTCTCTTTTCACATTGATTACATTAATTGTTGTGTTTTGTGTTTCCTAGAATAATTTTTCTTTTCCATTTGAAGGCCTCATACATCTCAGGCTACGGCTCCCATTGAATCAGAGTAATGGGTCAACCGATCTCAGGGAGCCGCGCCGAGTTCCGCGGGTTCTGAAAATTACTTTTAGTGTTCGGTAATGCTCTAAGTGATGTTTCAGAGGCTTTTTCCACCGTGACAGGAATAAAATTTCCATGGAAATACTGAGCTGTGATGAATTCAGACGAATTAACACATAGCCTGAACACATTATACAGTATCCAGTGGCGAATGGATGTCAGTTACATCAGGGAATTAAACGGGACTTTCTCTGAAGGTACAAACGATGATGATAGGTTGTCTGGTGGTTTCTCTTATGTTTCAAGCTGATTCTTTACACACCTGTTTACTGTAATATCACAGCCTCGTATTATGGTATGCATTTATAGTGTGAGAGTAGGAGTGCACTGTTCAGCTCACATTTATAGGCAAGAAAAAATAATACATGGTTTAATGTCCCTGTTATTAAATCAGTAGAAATGATCAATCTGGATAAATAAGACGTTCTAATCTTTAATCGCATGTTCATGACGTGAGGAGTAAATATGGAAATGCTGCTGTGCTGGCTCCTGCGTGTGAGTGCCATCACACACGATGCCCTGCCCGTGTATTTCATCCCTCATGTCAAGTGGGTCACCGAATAGTCACAGGCCGCGCCAATTCTGGGACGCCGGCGACCATGACAGTTAGGCCCATGTGGAGTGACCCTAATTAGTCAATTAGCCTGTGAGCGGCGACCTGGTGAAGTCCGGGGTCTCCCTGCCACTCAGCGTGCAACGCCGATAAAACCGCCACTGTCCAGCCCGCTATTGTTTCACTGTCTTGTTTTTTTTTTGCTGCCATTGTTGAAAGCGAAAAAAGTGCGCCCTCCCCCCACCCCCCCCATCCTCTCCCTCATCTTCTTCATCTTCCCTTCCCTCGCCCTGCTCGTCCATTGATCTCCATTGTCTTGATTGGGAGTGACAAACCGTGGGGGCCATCTGAAAGGTTGCGTTCATTAGTGCGCGTACCTCTTTACAAGGCATACACACATTCCTTCAGACATGATGGGAGAAGAGGAGGGGGGGGGGGGGGTGCACATGGCCACACACACACACACACACACACACACACACACACACACAACTTGGTACACACTGAAGGACAAACACATTTTCCCAAGTGGTCCCTGGAGAAAAGAAACATGCCTGGAAACAAGGTAGAAATGTTCCAGTACAGTGACATCACTACTTCCAGTTATGGGACACACACTTACACACACACACACACACACACACACACACACACACACACACACACACACACACACACACACACACACAGTAACACACACTCACTCCGTTGTCCTTTCATGTCATGTTGCCGAGACACAGGGAGACAATAAAAAAAGGAAGGTCTACCTGAGACAAACAAAAAAACAAACATCCAGTCGAACATCCAGTTTCTTGTAACTCGGCAACGATTACACATCAAGTGCGGATTTGTGATTTCAAGTGGAAGCAGCCTGACAGGAGAGTTGACATGATACCAAAGAAACTGACTTCAGTAGTACTCACCCCGCTAGTATCACAGTTTGTCGTGTGAGGGATTTCAGGACAGGTTCGTAATAATTTTTCCCAAATGCGCGGGGAAGAAAACGTCAAACCGCTGAATGCTCGGCTGATTTCTGAAGTGCTTTCACAGGGTTTCTGATCGAATCTGCACCCACAGAGGTTTGGAATGGAGGCTGACTGAAATTATAAAAGCTGCTCTCATGAACAGAGGCTTTTCACTTGAAACGAACCCCCGTCTAAAGGTAGAAGTGTTTCTGAATGTCCGCACTCAGAGGTGGGTCAAACAGTCGTCTCCTCGTTGCATCACGCCGCCTCCCTCGTCTTCAAGAGCGCCGTGTCTTTCTCAGGCCTTTGTAGTCCCAGTGAGTCGCACAAGTGGGGATAACGGCGTCACTTTCGGACAGTCTCTGCTCAAGGGCGTCCGTGGTGTTGCACTTGTTTGTCATCACGAAAAACTGATGCAAGACATTGTGAGAAAAGTGAAGAGAAGAAGAGAGTGTTCAAACGCTGCCCACTCGCTTTCTGCTGTGTACCTTGCTGAATAGTTTATTTGAGAAAAGTTGTCAGACACGGCCCCCTCAGATTTAACTTTGGAAAGGTGTGTGTGTGTGTGTGTGTGTGTGTGTGTGTGTGTGTGTGTGTGTGTGTGTGTGTGTGGGGGGGGGGGGGGGGGAAGCGTTCCAGATACTGTTGTACTGCGAGTCTGCTTTGTTTGCTTATCGCCATGTGTACAAAAATCTGTCTGAACAAGGTTTCCGTCCTTAATTAACAGTTTTAAATGATTCCTCCACTTTTATCTTATCGTTGTTGAATTGCGTCCGTGTGTGTGTGTGTGTGTGTTGATCAATCAAGTGACAAGAAATTTGTTTTTATATCAGTGCAGGAATCCAGGGAGACACTTAAGGTCATTTTATAACAGTGTGGTGATGAGGTCATTAGTCCAACATGTCGAAATCAGATTAAGATGCTGACCCTGAACCACGATGTCCTCGTTAAAATCTAGAAAGGAAAGTTATTTGCACGTCATTCCCCAGCTCTTTATCTCTCTCTCTCCTTATTATCTGTCAAATCAAATCAAATTCTATTTGTACGGCCGATATTCACAGATTCCAATTTGCCTCATAGGGTTTAATAATCGGTGACATAAGTGTGAGACCCTCTGCCCTTAACCCTCGACTCCCGTGAGGAAGAAAACTTTTAACAGGGGAATATATGCAGAAACGTCAGGGAGAGTTACAAGTGAGGGATCCTTCACCAGGACGGATGCAGGTGCAATGAATGTCTCATGTAAGACAGCACGTCCCCAAAATAACTAAATGATCTGCCATTAATTCACAAAAATATAAAGAGCCCAAACAACATACAGTGTATTGCAGTAATTCTTTTCATTGCTTTATCGTGCAGGCGTTTCGATGTTATCAGTTTCAGACTTTCTTATTCTAAACGGTCTTGCCATGGTATTCACACATAATGCTCTTGATGTGAAACCTCTCTCGTCGTGTGTTGGATGTGTGCAGCCTTTCCCCCACTGCTGGAGAATGTGGGATCCATCCATTATCTCAAACTGTGTTTGTGTACTGACAGTGCTGCCAAAACTCCCAAGAAAAAATATTGCTCTATTTATCTATTCCTACAAGCTCATCTTGGACATTGGACAGTTTATGTGTTGTGCTTCACGAGCTGTTGATTTTGGCCAACGTCATCCATTAGCGGCCTAACCTCGTCCCCTCTCTCGATTTTCAAACCCCCCCCCCCCGTTTGATTGAAGGCCCTGTTTTCTGCTTGTGCCACGGGATGACATTTCAGTCGTGTTCCATATATAACAGATGAAACCTGCTGTCTGTTCGTGTTTGGCGGATGGACCTTGAAAGCAATAGAGGCAGAGAGAGAGAGAGGCAGAGGGGTGGAGGTGCAGGTGTGTGTTTATGTCTGTCTGCATGTGCGGTTGTGCGTTCTTGTGCCGTTCGGATGACAAGGGCAACTGCATTTCTTAGGTCAAGCTTCGGGTCACCTCGGTTGCCCTGGTAACCCTGTTCAGGCTTGGTTGCCTGGCAACAATCCCCTTTTGTTTCAAATGATTTAATTTGAAGCATATCTTCCCTCGTCACCCCTGGCTCTCTGGCTCAGCCCTCTCTCGCTCTCTCTCTCTCTCTCTCTCTCTCTCTCTCTCTCTCTCTCTCTCTCTCTCTCCTTCTATATGTCCCTCGCTCGCTCTCTTCCATCAGCCTCCTCAGCCGCTCTCTTTAGGACTATTCCCCTTTTTCTAATCTTGGCCTTTCCCAGGGCATCAGGAGCCCTATTCTTCCTGCGCCTGGTGTATAAGTCCTCGCTGTTATCGGGAGGTTTCATGGGTGGATAAGTGTGTAAGAGAGAGTGTGTGTGTGTGTGTGTGTGTGTGTGTCGTAGTGTTTGTGCAGCTGGAAGGTGCTCGCCTCTGTGTGTTGCTGCATATATGTTTATGTGGTTTTTCTTTGGGCTTTTCTTTAGAGTTGAGAACTTCGTAGTAAAAACAACATATCATATCATAGAATGTATATAAAGATGGAGAACGCCTTTCCCCTCCCAAAATGAAGGAAACATATCCAGCATCCATCTTGAAATCTGCATCGAAGCAATCAGGGGATGGAGCCGTTGGTATCGAGGTCCTGAAAAATGAACACTTCAACATACATTAGTCTGATAAGAACTACATAAAACGATAGAAACAATCTTGGAGAAAAGTTAACTTGAATATTTAGGTTGGCCCATGTCCCATCCCCTAACATGGAGAAGGTGGGTGGGTACATGGCCATATACTGCAGCCAACCTTCCTCAGTATGTAGTTGTTGATCTCACGGGCTGCGATCTGCTGCTTTAACAGCGTCCACTTCTGTGGAAACACTTTCCACAGGATCCTGAAACCCGGCTGCAGACACTTCCTCCCATTCAGCCACAAGAGCATTAGAGATGTCGAGCACTGATGTCGGTTACAAAGTGAAGTCCAAGAACTTGACCTCACTTTGTGGACGGGCTCAGATAGAAAATGGCACTCTCGGAATTATAGTGCCACGTTTGAAAAAACACTCTATTGCTTTCGAATTTCATCGTATGTCGCAGCATTTAACTTAGTGAGAGCGAAGAAGAAACAGCTTCAAATCAAAACACACACCATTGTCCTCATACATCTGGAATGCAGTGTCATGATATGCAAAGTGAAGTATGGTGCATTGAGCTGTGCCCCCCCCCCCCACCCCCCTCGTGTTTCACATCAAACAAATCTCTTTAAGCATGTTAAACAAAAAAAATCTTTGCTCATTAATTTTGGTTTTTAATCACAGTTTGTTCAGACTCATTAATCTAGATAACAGAACCTGGTGAAGCAGTAATGTCATAATGTGATTCCACTGAAAGACAAACTGTGACATTAAGTCATCACTCAAAGTGCACATTCATTTCATTCTCATATACAATTGGTCTGTGTGTGTGTGTGTGTGTGTGTGTGTGTGTGTGTGTGTGTGTGTGTGTGTGTGTGTGTGTGTGTGTGTGTGAGTGTGTGTGTGTGTGTGAGCTATTCTGACACACTTTTATTTCCCAGAGCAGATCAGAAAGTCCTCGCAGCTTTCTTGTTATTGCTGTTCTGAAATATGGGTGTTGTCTATATGGAGTGAAAGGGAGGGAGGGAGAGAGAGAGAGAGAGAGAAAGTGAACTAAAGAGAGAGAGAGAGCAGATTCTGAGGTTCCCATAATGGATCTAGTGATCTTAGTCAAAAGGGCAAACTTCTGGTAATTGACTACTCATTTCTTTAAGTGGCCTATTGGCAGGGGCAGTCAGTGCATTTGCCAAGACATTAAAGATTGCACTCTCTTTATCTTCCTCTGTGTGTGTGTGTGTGTGTGTGTGTGTGTGTGTGTGTGTGTGTGTGTGTGTGCGCGTGCAGATGGACAGATAAAGTATGTTTTTTGTTTTTTTGCCTCATTAAGTGATCATTTCTGGTGCCAGAGCCTCTTTGAACTGTGTTTGCTGCTCCAGCAAATCCCTCTTCATTTAAATCAAAAAGCATCTCTGTCTGTGTCTCTGACCCCCCCCGGTGAATCAGACCAATCAGTGAGCTCACGGTCATTCGGGTCTGGCTCCGCTCACATTCGGGATGAGTTCCAATCGAATTTGAACGAGGTCGGGCCGATCATAACGACTGATCTACAGTGGGGCAGGTTCAGGACGATGACCGACCAATGGGAGCTCCAATCAAGATGGCTGCTGCTGCCGCTGCTGTGGAGAGGACTGATAAGTCCACTTTAAAGACAGCATTAAACCAATATTTTCTCTCAAAGACAAACTACTCCATGCTGCAGCCTGTTCTAGATGGAATCGTCAATTGTGAATTGTCCTGTTGATGCCAGGTTATGTTTCTCTGTCTGTGCCCAATTGGTTAATTTATAGGTTTAGTCGGTACAGCTGCCAGAAAGTGAACAATATCACCGAAGCAGTTTGGATGGTACAGGTTCTGGAAAGATTTGGGACACGTCGGACATGTTGCACCCAAACTGTCCACGTCACAATGTTCAGGACACAAAACCTCCTCGTCCACATAAATCGTGGGCAGCAGAACCTTCCAATATCTTACCTTAATATAGTGCTTTACCTGAGTGGTGCTAATTTGTGGCATCGGCAGCAACTGAACAGTGTTGAAACCTAATTGACACTGAGTGAATTGGAGGCTCTCGCAGGTTCAGGGCCCCGGAGCAGTCACCTCGCCTCGTTTGTAATCACGGCTCGTACGTGCGATGAGGTTGTAGATGTTTCCCTTTGCTGCAGGTCAGCAAGGAAACTTTAGAAGACCTTTAATTTGAAAGAACTTGATTTGACTGGCGAGTTGTTAAACATTAATAACTAGCTTGGACTATATATACACGTAAAGTAAAAGTAAATGATACGTGATTACAGGGGCCGATAACTGTCTCAGCATTCTTACTGTACTGAGAACAAATACAAATCCAGACCTTCCCCTGAATCTCTGCTCCTGTGGCCTTTTCTCTCCACCTCACTACGTCTGCCACAGTTCCATCATTCTGTTCTCTCTCCATCCCACTGTCTCCTTTTTGACTTTCTCTCTCTATTCTGCTCTACTTCCCTCCATCACGCTCCCATTGTTTTTTCTGCGTTTCCACTCCTTTCTGTCCCCGTTCTAAGTCACCCTGTCATCTCCCCTCATTGCTCTCATCTATCTATATATGCTTATTTCTGCCACGTCCTTCGCTCACCTCTCGCTCTCTCTCTCTCTCTTTTCCTCTTTCTCTCACTGCCCCTCTGTTATTTCCCCCCCCCCCATGTTTCTGTCTATCTCTCCCTCTTCCACCAACCCCAACTCCCTCTGTCATTTTCTTTCCTGTCAAATCATTATTCTATTTTCTTTTGTCAGCAGAGATGCTTCTGCCCTTTTCATCAAACTGAACCCGTCGCCTCCTCTCCCCTCGCCTCCTCTCCCCTCGCCTCCTCTCCCCTCCTCTCCCCCATCTCTCACCCCACACTCTTTTCTTTCTCATAGCGCTGTTCCAGTGGCAGGGTGGGGCGGCCGGCTTGGCGCCTCAACGCTGCTGCAGACACACTGCGGGGCTGTGATGGTGGTGGTGGTGGTGGTGGTGGTGGTGGTGTGTGTGTTTGTGTGTGGGGGGCATCCAGCTGGTGGAGGGGGATCGTCTGAGCTTGGAGCTAACTATGTTTGACAGGCAGCTCAGGGAGGTTTTGGGGGGGGGGGGGGGGAGCAGGGTATGTGCTGCTGGAGGTGGTGGGAGGAGGCACTTGATGGGGAAGGGCGGGGGCTGTGTTTGGCCTCCCCAAAATCTCCCACAAACCATCAGCCCCCAAATAAAAAAAAGGCGGGCTGAGGATATACAGAGGGCTAAGGAGTTTGTTTGTGCTAAGACGGCAGGCGGGGGGGGTGCGTAAATCCCAAATACACAGCCCTATCGTCTCCCCCCCTCCCCCCCTCCTCCCTCTCTTCTCCACCCACCCACACCCCTCGGAGATTGTGAGAAATTTGTTCGGCGCCCAAACACGACAACGGCAGGACAACAGAACGAGGATCGCAGCAGCGGTACTTTATTAAAGGCTGCAAAGCCACGAAAAATCAGGCGGAAAACAAAGGCTTTCTTTGCTTCACCCGCTTGGCTCCGCACTTCACAGGCTGGGGGAGCCTTTGTCTCGCGGTGGAGACGAGGGCGCTGCCGGGAGAAACGACTTGTTTTACAATGCAGATGTTTTGTCGTTCTCTTTCATTCACTGGACAAATGATCAAGTGAACAGTTTGAATTTGCATCTTTTCATTCTAACTAGGCCGAGGATGGAGGGGAGCAAGGGATGGAGAGAAGGAGAGAAGGAGGGGGGTGAGGGAGGAGGGAGCGTGTGGAGGGTGGAGTTGGGCAGAGGGGCATACACGCATATATATGTATATACTTCCACATACACACACACACATATACACTGGGGGAGGGGTGGTGGACGGGGACAGCTGGGCAAAGATAGATGTGTGGGGGAGGATGCTCTGTATATATATAAATATATATAAATATATATATATACACACAGTATGTGCGAATGTGTCCTTTGTGCACTTTTTGAAAAAGCATGTGTTTGTGCATGTTTTTTCTTCATGTGTCCAACTGTATAATGTATTTTTAATCATATTTTTCAAGTATTTATGTCTTTCTGTTGTTTGTGTTTCACAAATGTGTATTGTCCTTCTGTGTGTGTGTGTGTGTGCGTTCCTGTGCACGATGCATGTCAGCTTGCTTGCCGCCTGTGCGAGTGGATGCCTCTGTGTGTGTGTGTGTGTGTGTGTGTGTGTGTGTGTGTGTGTGTGTGTGTGTGTGTGTGTGTGTGTGTGTGTGTGTGTGTGTGTGTGTGTGTGTGTGTGTGTGTGTGTGTGTGTGTGTGTGTAATGGCTTGTATCATACCATGCCATATAAAACTGCACACTTTTGGCAGAGTTTCTCGTCCAGTGTGTAGCAGCACCATGACACATGGCTCTGCCTGTCACACACCACAGCACCGCTCTCTGTGCAGCGACACACACACACACACACACACACACACACACACACACACACACACACACACACACACACACACACACAGACAGACACACACAGACACACACACATAGCCTCAACCACATGCAGATAAAAATCATCTCATAAATCACACTGATACCCACTCCTCACCCCCCCCCCCCCCACACACACACACACACACACAACATCCTCCCAGGAAAAACAAATACAACTGCACTTGAGTGCAAACAGTTGCACGCAAACAAAACATGAGCATCGCTAAGAAGCTTCTTAAGAGTCGCACACACACACACACACTAAGAGATGCATGAACATGAGGATCATAATCTCATTATGCACACACACACAGACTCAGCCCAGACCTACATGCAGAAGGTGCACACACACATGCACACACACACACACACACACACACACACTTGTGGCACAGTAAATAAAGTTCATTAACCCGTGCTAATTAGCACAAACACTGTAAAGCCTCCCTGGGAGAACAAGAAGAGAAGGAAACATAGGAATTGAGGATGGGAAGAAGTGAATGACTTTATTGTCAATAAGGTAGGTGGGGGAGGAGGGGGAGGAGGGGGAGGGGGCTCGACAGAAGGGCAAAGAGGTGAGGGAGGACGGGAGGAAACCGAGGAGGACATAGGGGCAGATGGAGAGGAGGAGTGGGGGTAAAAGATGGAGGGAGACAGATGGAAGAAGAAGGACGGAGAGGGGGTGAACATGGAGTTGGCCAAGGTTGTTTGAATCTCTCAGTCTTTTCAGGAACTGGCAGAATGGAGGGGAAGCGATGTTTATTAAAGGAATAGTTCAATATGTTTACTTTCTTCTCGAGAGCATCGATTATCAATCTCATGTCTGTGTGTTTTGTACCAAGCTGGTGTCGGGACTCTGTTAGCCTGGATTAGCATAAAGACTGGCGGCAGGGAGGACAGGTTAACAAACACATCGATGTCTCTAAATCGGCCTTATTTACTAAACCTATCGTTGACCAGTTTACCCCCAGAAACAGTTGCATTATTTGTTGTGGCGGCATCGTGGGGCCGCACCCGGGTCGCAGCTCTAAAATGGATCTGAGACAGAAAGCCTTGTTCTCTAATTCAGAAAAAGTTTGAAGCGCTTCTTTCTCTCATCTTCGGAGAACCCTCGAGCTCCTCACACTTCCTCTGTTGTCTCATTGGCTTCTTCTCTCCCCTCCTTCCTGTCTTCACACACACACACTTACACCCGCGTGCACCCCCAGTTTCCCACCTCAGTTTATCACCCATCCTCCTATTCATACCCTTATCTATCCATCTCTCTCCCTCCTCCTCCTCCTCTGCCTCCCTCGCTCCCCAGACTTGATATCCCAGTCAGCCTTCTACCTCTGCGTTCCCCCCTTTACCTTGTTGCCAGCGAGGGAAAGTGTAAATTGTGTTTCTTTAAATACCCGTGTCTTCCTTGAGCTTACAGCTTGAGGGGGGGTGTGGAGGAGTGGGAGCGAGGCGAGAAGAAAGAAGAGCAAGCCACAGTGTTTAACTTAACGTCTGCGAAGGATAGATAGGTCTCTCCTTTCATTTTTTGCAGCTCGGGCGTTTATCCTGACTTAACTGTTTAAACTCTGGCTGAACTTAATTCCCCCCCCCCCCCTTTAACTTTGCTCTTAAGCAGCTTCAAGGTAAGAAGAACAGCTGTATCTGTATCTGAGGCTTATCGGGGTCACACGCTACCGGCGAGCGACTTTGTTTGTGCTCGTCTGAACCGGTTTGCACCGGCCGAGGTGTTGCCCGCGCCACGTTAGGACGTTTCATGCAATTTATCAACTTCCCCAAAAACTTTTCATCTTCACTTCAAGTAGTTTAATCTCTGGCACCGATCTCGATGCACGCCCCAGTTAGCCGCGACCATCTGATCGTATAATGAGTGGATTTTAAAAAACGCTGCTAAGAGATGCACCAAGTATCCTGATGCAGTTAAGTTGCACCCACACACTTGCTGCAGCTAAATCAAATTAAATGTATCCGATTAATATTTGACTGATAGGGGCCAACGAAGCTGCTGCCATGATCCTACGCTGTGTAACATAACGTGATTTGGCATTAATGGAGCTTTAGGTCCATGATACAGAGTAAAGTTAAATCATCGTTAAAAACTTTTAGATCTCATTCTGTCAGAGCCACCTTTAATTATGAGCTTGCATTAATTGATAAGGCCTGAACATAAGTGTAGTGGTTTTATAATTTAAGATTCCGTAGTTTCAGAGGATAATTAACTTTTATCTTACTTTATTCTTACTTACTCATTAAACTTCTCATGTTTTATTGTTTTATTTGGCCTCTATCTGCTTTTATGTGTCTTTGCTTCTACTTTATTTAATTTACTATCTTTTTTTATCATGTTATAATAATACAAATAATATATAATCATTTATTATTTTTGTAAATTACCTTCAGCTGGACTTTATGTCTGGAAAGTGCTCTACAAATACATTTTATTCTATTAACATTATGATTCCGAAGCATATAAAAATGGCTTTTGGCATTGTAGAAACAGATTCTTTAAGATTTGTCCATTTAAAAAGCAGGAATAACTTGTTAATCACTCATGTAAATAGTTTCACACAGAGCCATGAACGCGGGTTCGCTCTCATCCTGAAACTCCAGGACTCCAAAGACACAAGTGTAGTTTGGCAAACTTGTCAGAGCTCATTGCCGGTGGCTTGACGAGCGATGCACTGGGACAGCCAGTCCACCCCAAGTGTTCATGCCAAGTAGAGGAGCTCTTGTGATCAGCCGCAAGAATTATCCCAAGATGCTATTAAAGGAGACACTAATCCGTGGTGCACTTGACCACACGTTCAGCCCCCAGCCATCATGGTGCTCAGATAAACTAACCACAAGGTCAGAGCTCCAGTAAAACACCGCAGAGAGCGACTTGCTCCGACACGAAGGGCTCTGAGAGTGCTGTTTGAATCCGACTAGCAGGCGGCAGCTGCACCTTTTAAGAGCCGCTATCGCTCTGATTCCTCTGAGTGCAGAGGAACCACCCTCCACTTCTTTTATTCTTTAATAAAACCTGATGTATGCTGAGATGCTGAACCGGCCGTCCGGCTCACAGATGACAGAAACGCTCATATTTGCCGCCTGCTCCTCTGAGCTCATGTACCGCAAATGTGTGTATTTGATGCTACATGCAGTTAGTTTGCTCGCCTCCTCCGCTGCATTCTTCTTTTCCCCATGTCCCCCCCTCTTCCATGTCTTGATGGGAGTTCCGCCGAAGCGCACTTAAGCAGATGTTCTTCCTGCAGAAAAAAAAAAAATCAATTCCTCCGCCGGTGCAAGGATGTGATAACGCTCCACGCCGAATATAAACCTGTCTCCCGCCTGACAATTTGGTTCCAATTAAAGTATTTATACGTGGCATCTTTTCAGGGGTGAGGAGACCGCTTTGAGGCACATCTTCTTATGAGATGTTCCCTCCGTTGGCTTGGTCTTGTCGTCAATTATGCCATATTTTTGTTTTTCCAGAGATTAGGTTGAGCGAGCACTGGCACGTTTCGATGCGAGTAGGAAGAGAGAGGGGATCACAAAGCTTTGTTGGGGGCACTCAAGGCCGCAGCAACTTAGTACAGGGAAAAAGAAATCCATGTTCGGCATTACTTAACGAGGGGCTGTACATTTTAGTATCCAGCTCTTGTTCTGATTCCCACAGTCGCCTGCCACCCTCATGAATGCAAAGAGCAGAATTAGCCTGCACCCTCACCCGTTATCAAGGGAGCGCCGTTAAATACCATAATTTGAGCCAATTTGAATACTCATACACACCCTGACGGTTCCCTGTTCAGTGGTTTTTGTGGCACACCAGTTCCAGCTCCAGCCTTTAGAATCCCCTCATTATGCTGGGTCATTTGTATTCTCTTTCTCTTTCCTTCTGACCTGCTCATTTCCATAACGCCGGTCCCATTCCGGCTTGTTCTGTACCAGCGGATACATATGCACGGCGTTAAAAACCTGACACCGATATCGACAAAAGAGGGTTAGAACACCATTAGAGGTATGAGACATTGCTCTTGTTGTTTCTCTGACCCGTCAAGAGCCAGTGTCTGTCGCCGTCTCTTCATCTCTCGCTGGTCCCTCAGGTCGTGCGGTCTCTGGATACCAGGGCCGCCACTGACTCATCACTCTTACATTGGCCTCGCAGTCAAACAAGCAGATAGCCATTTGTCTGCTTTTTTTTTTGTCCCCCTGACAGCATGACCGTGTGTGTGTGTGAGTGTTGTGTGTTGTGTGTGCACGCACATTGTGTCTGCGCTTTCAGAAAGACAGATAGAGATATATAGATAATCTGACAGGCAGAGAAAGAGATGGGTGCGGGGGTGGGGGGGTTGGGAGAGAGAGAAAGAGAGGGAGCGAGGCGAGTAATGCTTTTTGTGCGTTTATCTGATTTGTGTGTTGGTGTGCGCGACTGTTTTTTTGCTTGTGTTTTCATACATAGGTGCAGCGTCTCTGTGACTTGTCTGTTTTGCCTCTCCATCGCTCTGTCTTGATGATTTTTGTTCCCTCCCCCCCCCTCTCTCCTTCTACCCAGACGACGACCCCTTGCAGCCGGTGACCTCAGATGAGACGGTGTCCGTGGGGGGCACGGTGACACTGACCTGCCGGGTGGCCGAGAGCGACAACTCCTCCCTGCAGTGGTCCAACACGGCACAGCAGACCCTGTACTTTGGAGAGAAGAGAGGTGAGAGGGAGGGAGGGCTGCAGCGACACGTGGGGAACACGGGGAAGAGAAACAATGAAAGTGTCACAAAAGCAACCCCATCTCCGACATAACACTTCAAATCCCGCTAATTTACTTTGCCAGATATTTTTTGGGAGGCAGAATAGTGTAAATGCCTCATAGATTATTTTCCCACCCCAGGAAATGTGACATTCCTGCACCCGAGAGATGTTGTAGAGAGGAGGCTGGGTAGAGCAGCTCCGTGGATTAAGTGCATTTGACAACAGAGAAATGTTTTGTTGTTTGGTTTATGCTACGTAAACCAATTATTTGTGGGGGTTTTTTTTAAAGAAAGATTGTTGTTTGTTTCAGGTGTAGAAAAAAGTCCACGCTTTCCATTTCGTGCTGCGAATCAGTGTTGAATTCCTCTAACCTCAACCGACGGCTTCCAGTGGCTTGCACGTAACCACCAGAACCTTTAATTTGCAGGGGGGGGGGGGGGTGTGTGTGTGTAGGGAAACCACATTAAAATATGTTGACCGTGCATTACAGATATAGATATAGAATTATCAGTGTTAACTTTTTGCGTTGGCAGTGAAGCGTTTGCACATACTTTCAAAATTAATTTGTTGTGGCCCCAATTAAACACGGTCAGTATTCAAGTGATGCACTTCTGTTTACACTGAATCCCTGTCGACCACATCGCACATCTGATTACAATCTGTCCAAAACACCAGGAGGAAAATAACTTGGTCTCTAATGTGGTTTAGTTATATTAATTAGAGGATAACAGAGATACATTAACTAACATAAACACATGCATGAGTTGTATTTATGGATAATATGTAAGCGACAAACATTTTAGATTCTAAAGCTTTATACATGACAATCCCCCGGCTGTCGGAAAAAGCCTGGTGCACGTTCTATATGTTGATATGTGTAGAGCCGCTCCGCTAAAGCCTGTCGAGCTACAGGAAGAATGATGGTTGACTTCGGTGTAACCCTGTCATCACGGCCGAGGCTACTTCCACAAACCACTTACGGAAATAGTTTGGCAGCCGTGAATGCATAGAGACAGATGTATATCTTTTAAACATCTGGATAGAAAGCGATGTCGCGTCATAATTCCATCTCCCACGAATGCTTCTCAAATCCATTTACACGTTTGATATCATATATCGATGCAGATAAAGATTAATCAAAGACACGTGAGCTGAGAGAGAGAAACAGAGTCTGCGTTGATAACAACATAAAATCTGAGAGGCATTTACGTTTCCTGCAGAACTTATTTCTTCATGCACGTTAGTTCAGGGTTTCAATAAAGATTTGTTTGCTCTTTTGCTGAACAAGTAATTACTTTGATTATTTGAGTCAAAAGCTTTGTTCAGGAGAATATCGCCCAAACAAAAACCTGAGGGAACTGAGATAGCAAACAGCGTGTTATTGTAATACTGCACGGTGCCGAACGTGCAACAAATGAAATCAGACGATGAAAACAAACCTCAGTGTTTGACAGGCTGCAGCGCGTCAGCATGGACAATTCAATACTCGATTAAAAATAAAGGCTTATTATTTACAAAAATTGTTATTGTAGAATTTAATGACGTCAAACAAAACACAACACGACCTGTGTTTTGAAAAGTAAAAAGGACGAGAAAAAGAAGAGTCGTGGAAAAGATTGTCGCCGTAAATCAGGACTGACAGTTTAAATATGGAGTTTTTGTACTAATGATTACTTTTGACTTTTGCGGTTTGTGCGAAACATTGTCAGGAGTGAAAAGGAGCAGAGGCCAGATTGAGGATAAAGTTAAGAACATGTTGGCTGTGATTCAACATGATGACAAAAATACACAATAATAGTAAAAGTCAAATGACTTTAAAGGAAAACTTGAAGCCTGATGAGCTGAAATGTTTGTGTGTGATGTCAGGTCTTTGAAAAAAGTCTGACATCACACAACAGACTTGAAGCGTAACGGGGGGGAGAGCGGTGCCGACGGGAGGACGGAGCGACGGGAGCGTTAGAGAATTGGAAACAATGGCGAGGAGAGGGATAGAAACACTCCCTTGTGCAATAACTGAACACTTAACAGCAGAAGTGAAGCGATACAGAGACGGAGCTAAGAAACGGCGAGAGCAGAGACAGATAGAGCGCCAACGTTTTGGCAACAGATAATTTGGACGACAGAGGAAGGCGAGAGAGAGAATGAGGGAGTGAGGTGGGAAAGGACAAATGGAGAGATCAGCAAGTGTTTTACTCCAGATGGAGCTTCAGCCACAGAAAGAGAGGAGGGGGATAGAAAGTGAGGCTCTTCTCTGCAATGACACTGTAGGTCCAACCTCTCTATTTGGGGGGAATTGAGATGAGTGGTGGAGGAGGACGAGGAGGAGTGGGAGAAAGTAGGAGGAGGGAGCGAGCGGGAGCTGCAACTCCCCACAGCAGTGGTCCAACATGCACAGCAGATGCTGTACTTTGGAAAGCAGAGAGATGAGAGACAGAGAGGGGAGAGGAGGATGAAGGCAGCTCAGAATCCCTCCCTTCTTCCATGTCTTCTCCTCCAAAGGGCAGCAGATGGTGAGAGAACGAGAGGAGAAATGAAGATCTTGTTTTCTTGACAGAGGAGGAACGGAGGCAGTGATTGATGTAGGAAAGGTGAAGAGTGATGATGAGGGAGCGGGAGGGAGAGAGGAGTGGTAAACATTAGACCACGGCGTTTTGGGGACAGGGGAGCAGATGGAGAAAGAAGGAAAGACCCATTGATGACTTAACCTGAGTAGAGTTTCAAAAGAAAAGCTGGAAGTTGGAACACTTTTTCTGACCTAAAGCCCCAGAAACAACTGTGTGATCGTTTGTTTTCTGATCTGACACTTAATTAAGTTTGTTAAGTTTAGGCATCAAAAACTACTTGTTTAAAGGTCAATTCTTCGTATAAGACTCGACCTATGTGGACTAACTTTATCCAAAATGTTTCCAACAATGAAGATAACATAAATTCTAAGTGAAGTAAATATTGTGATCTATATAAACACCAATGTTGATTGTGAGAAAGCAGCATCTTCTTCTCAAAAAGTCTTTGTTTGAGGTGATTTCTTCACCTTCATGTTCAATAATTTGTGAAAACATTCTGCTGCTTTTGGGGCGAGACACAGAAAAAACAAAGTCTCACCGACAAGGACGAAGACGAATAGATTAAGAAAGTAAAACAAAAGGCTGGCGGGACCTGAAAAGTGAGGCCGGGTGCAGCAAAAACAATTCCTCACTGATCCAAAAGATAGATTGAAAGAGAGCAGCAAGTCGTCTACGCTGTTGGCCCGGGCGGCGGAGTGCAGACAGTGTGTTTCAGAGGTAAGACAGCAAGACATGAAGTGATGAGGGGAAGGAGCACGGAGAGAGAGAGAGAGAGAGAAGGATACACCACAACAGGAATGGAAAGGGAAAGTTGATTGAAGAGCGAGGGAGGCTGGGGTAAGAGATGGGGGGGGGGGAGAAAAATCAGTACGTTCCCACACTGCGCAGCGTGAGCCGGGCGTCGGAGAGTTGAGAGAAACGGATGGGTGGAGGTGGCGGGCGGAGCAAGGAATTGACGAACAGCGTGATGAGACCTAGAAGAAGAGGATGAGAATGATGAGTGACAGCTCCTCACTGTGACGGGCGCCACGCTGCAGAGTCACACGCGTTACGAGGGCGAGATCAGAGGTGGTGGATTCAAGAGTGAGAGAGAGAGACGTGTTCGTTTAGAGTTAATCCAAACCCTGAGTCCTGTTTAAACAAATAATCTGTGTTGGGGATGCAGGGCCGTCGTCTTATAAACGAAGATAGAGAGAATGTAGAGGATGCTGTACTTAGTGTGAAGACAGAGTGAGAGATATCACAGTATAGAGAGGGGAGAAAGGATTTTGTGAAAATGATGTGAGGTTGCAAAGGAAAAGAAGCCTTGGATTTGATTTATACAAAAGTTGTTACTCACAAATAATGTGAAAACTGATGGAAAAACCCGCGCCTAAGCTGCGATGTATGAAATGTTGATGTCGTTGGCATAATCGCAGGGTCACATCGATTCAGTGCGGCAGGTTCGAAAGCTCCAGATGACTTTCATCATCGTTCAGGCATCCGAAGCCACTGGTACCAGTTTAATTTGACCCTGCTTGACGCAGCTCTGGAGGCTACACACTGAGCTGTGGAAGGAACAGACCCTGTTTTGTTTTTTTTAAAGCTACATGGAAATGGAACAGAAATTAAAAAAAAAAACATAACTGAGAGAACCAGCCCTGGTTTCAGTGGAGCGGAGCAAAATGTGAGAGTCCTGCAACTGTAACTCGCCAAAGATAAAGATGCAAAGCAAAACAGGAAGTTAATTGTTCAGGGACACAAAACCCAGTTGTGTTTATTAAAAAAACGGATTCAACGACAGAAATGCTTTTTTTTCCCGCTAATCCTGTCGTGTATTAATCTGAGTGTGAACATTTAGAGCAAAACAACATGTTATTACGCTGCGAAAACAAATTATCTCATATCTGTAGCTAATTCAAGATATGTTGATACATTTTTAATTCCCTTTAATTTGAGATACAGTGATTTATTTTAAGAGCCTTTTAAGGAACCACAGATACCCCGGAGGAACTGTGTGGGGGCGGATGGATGGATCGACGGATGGGTGAGCAGAGAAAAAAGAGCCAGTGCCGCTAATAGAAGAGATTAGACAAGTAGGAAAGCATGAAAACAGATGGGACCTTAATTTAATTCTAGACTACCAGGAGACGGAGGGAGAGCAGGAGAGACAAAGAGACGAACACGAGGGACGTTAAAGACCGAGACACGAAAACAAAACAAAGCAATGGAAACAAAAGAGGGCATCACAGAGACATTTGGCTTTCGGCTGAGCCTGAATCTCGTATTAATGCAGTGCATCAGTGGAGAGCTTCTTCCAAGGAGACTCTCCACATCAGAGTGAGTAAATCTTAGAAGTAGTTCATAAAATCCTGTTTTAAAAGTCTGGGTTACATCACAGCAGACATCCCGGGTCTGGTCACTGGAGCTGCAGCCTCTGAGGGGACCTGGACTTTTAAACCCCCCCCCCCCCCCCCCCCCCCCAGACTGTTGATGCACCATTTTAAAGACATCAACACTGATCTGAACAGGTCTTGATATGACAATTACAAAACTTACATTCCCTGTCAACCATAGAGTTTAACTAGATAGATGTTGTGTCTCCTCTTCCTCCCACGGTCCAGAAATAAAGCCAAAATATCCCAGATACGTATTATTTGGAGCCAGAGTCTCCATAGTAGCGTCCATTCGTGTGTTTGAACAATGAAGCTGCACCAAGTTGCACATACTCATAATCAAAAAACAGCAAGTGAATAAAAAATGTACATATTACAACACGTGGACACAAGAAAACGTTTCCTCCACCCTGAAACGATTATATGACAGAGGCACTGAATATTCAGTTGATTCACTTCCAGCTGGATAAACAAGGATAAATAAGAATATCTGATTCGATCGACTGCTTGTGATAAAAAAAATATATATAAAAACATAAAATTATGTTGCTGGGGGAAAAAACACACTCAAAACATTTATGGAACGATTCACAAACTAAACCAAGGTTGTGAAGCGTTAAAAGCAAATTCAGCTGCTTACTTTAACGGTCCTGCTCAACCTGCCTGGACTTGTTGAGCATGAAGCTACATCACGTCTCCACCTGTGACGCCGCCTCGGAACACTTTGCTTATTTCTTTCACTTTTTTTGTCCAAGGACCCTGGTAAATACTTCTCAAGCCGTGTTTATTCCATTTATTCTGTTTATTTCATGAGGCCAGACCGGTGGTTTACAGGGAAGTGAACCCACAGTGTGCCGACAGTAAAAAAAGACCCACAGTACAAATACTCAAACACATTTCCTCTCCAGTAAAAAAAAGAAATATATATTTGCTCTCAGTCCACCTATAATTTTATTTACTTGTCATATTTCCTTTCTATAAAAGCATATCAGCAGACATCAGACAGGCGATTTCCCTCAGAACAGTTTAACGAGGTAATGGGCTCTCTGGTGATTTATAAACTATGTTCCACGAGGATCCTGCTCCTCCTTCCTCCTCCTTCCTCCTCCTTCCTCCTCTGCCTGTGGTGGAAATGACTCTTAACTTGTGAATCATTTCATTTAAAAAGACCCGCTACGCCCACTTCTAAAGTTTATGGAGTTAAACTTTGACACAGTCTTAAGCGACGCGAGCGCAACGCAAAAAAAAACCAACCAACATTGATATTGATGGAAGGATCCGCGCTGAGCCTCACGGAGGAAGAGACAAAGTGACAATGAGTGCTCACAGCACAGTGCGAGGCGTTTACTCCAAATGCACGGCGAGAGTTGTTTTTTGACATTTTCTGAAAAACTATTGATCCACATCGCATCAGTCAAAGTTTTTCTTGGTGTCTGGGAAGGCTCTCTGGAGAATATATTAACAACAACCATCACAGGACCCGAAGACTGCCGCAAGAGACTTTTTTTTAAAATCAGGCACTTGAAAGAAGGCTTTTTTTCGTCTGAACTCCACTTCTCCATGTCTCCTTAAAATAATCACTTGTAATGGACGACAAGGCGCACGGAGAAGAAAGAGACGTGCGCGCACGCGCCGAGGATTCAAAGTGAAAGAGAAAACCTAATTTATTTCCGAGGGTTAATGAAGTCAATGTATGAAGAACATCTTGTGTTTGATTCGGAGATTTGAACTTCCGCCTCAAGATAGCAAGGAAAACAAAAAATCAATAAGCTCGACATAAAACAGAACAAACACACATACGTTAGTGACGTGTTCGTTTAACTGGTACAGCTCTTAATTTGTAATAAAAGGCAGAGACAGTCAAAACGTACATGCAGTCTTTTTAGTTTTAATTCCGCAACTGATTTCTCGGCCTGTGATAAAACAGCTTTATCCAAATAAACTCACATTTGACATAACACTTCCTTAGGACCCCGGCAAAACACCTTCCACGTCATAGTGATGGAGTAAGAAAAGTGAACCCTGGTGTGTGTGCACTGTCAATTGTGCTCGTGCCTTATTTCCGAAAAACAAACCTTCCTTTCCTCTGGTCCTCAGCATCACAGCCGCCAAGTTTCAAGACGATCAGATAAGCGATTGTTGAGAAAATCAAAACACAGATTGACAGTTAGATAAATCAACGTTTCGCTGTTTTGGCAAAATATACAGACGCTCACATGCTAAAGACTCGAATGGAATCAGAATCAGTTGATTATCACTTTCAAATACATATTTAACACAATGAACATGGAGGCAGAATAAAAAAGAGCTGATAAAAAGACATGAAATCACACAGACATGTATTCGAAAGACACATTTTAAAAATACATCAGCAGACGGCATTTAAAAATTATTTAAAGTGCTTCTGTTAATAATGGTAAAGTGCTTCTGATTCTACGATGAGTGAAATCATGTATCTGACTGTATAGATTCCCTCCAGAGTTCACCTGCTGCCTACAGACCTCGAACGAGTGGGGGGTTTTGAATCATATGAATATGCTGAATCACTTCCTGTCAGATAATAAGATTGATGCATCTCTCATGTCAAGTGCAGCCGCATCCAGTGGCTGATTAGCTCGGCTCAGAACACAGACCATAAAGAGCTCGCCTTGCTTTGTGGACATGAAAACAAATCTTCTGTGTGTTTTCCCTTTTTCCAGTCTTTATACAAAGCTGATCATCTATAAACCCCCCCGCCCCGCCCGCCGCCCGCCGCCTGGCTTTAAATCTAATACACAGACACAAGCCTGTTACCAATTTTGTCTCGGCACGACAACAAAGAGGCGTATTTCCCAAAATGCACAAGTAAGGATTGGACCATGTGAGGACATTCTGCCTTTTTAAAGAAATAAAACGATGGAGAAAAGAGCTTCACACACAAACACACACACACACACACACACACACACACACACACACACACACACACACACACACACACACACACACACACACACACACACACACACACACACACGTACCGCACTGAGTATCAAAGTCAATTAAATCAAAATGCTACAAGGACGTAAAGGGGCATGAAGAAGAGAGCCGGAAATATTGTCATTGTACTTGGCATGACTCTGACGCTTTGACTTTAAAAAATGAGCAGTGAAGCTGACGCGGTGGCTCGCAGACAAACCCGAAAGCAGCCGGAATGTGCAGGCTGATAAAGTGGCAGCCGTTGTGATAATTGCTTCCTTGAATTTTTTCCCATAAAGGTGAGGAAAAGATGGAGAAAATAATCTATTCTTCTGCCTTATATATTCTCCTCTGTCATGGTTTCTTTCTAATCCTGCTGGCACCAGGCTGAGCAGCCAGCGTGAGCTGTGTCTTCTCCAGGTAATCTGGCTCTTAGGATGTGTCATCAGTCAATGTTATTTACCAGAAATCCCCAATGGACATTTTGCGCTTCTGTAAATACTACACATCAGGATTTCATTGGCATGTTGCTGGAAGCCGATGCACCGCCGGGAACGTTTCCCTCTCAAGTTTCGACTGGAACTAATGCCTCCTTGGTTCTGTTTGCACCACTCTGGGCAAAGTTTGGTTCATCTCCCTCTGTTTGCCTCCTTTCATTGATTTGGCATATATTTGTGCTGCCGCCTCTAAATGATTGCTTTTTAAAAAATTCCGTCTGAAGGTGCATGTGAGCGAGCGGGAGAAGAGGATTGAGAACGAGGTGCAGGCAAAGGAGGTGCACGGCGTGTGAAGCAGACAGAGGTGTGTGTTTATCAGGTGTTTCACAGTGTTTCACACTGATCCAGGATCAATTGGCGCCCTCAGATCAGCGGGGACCGTATGATCAAGGGACGCCTGCGGTCACCGAACCCAGATCGACTGTCGGAAAGGACGGATAATTAGTGAACTGAGAGAATATTCAGAAACAGATGGGAAGATGGAGGCGACGTGTGTGTGTGGGAGAGAGAGAGAGAGAGAGAGAGAGAGAGAGAGAGAGAGAGAGAGAAGCAGTTTCTCTTCTCAGTGTCAACTAGATGTGTAAAATGTAAAACAAAATGACGGCGTGATTTAGAGAAAACGAGAGGGCTGGATAGTAGAGGAGGAAAAAGGCAGGAAATGAGATGGACGAATGTGTTGGAAGAGCAACGGACAGGGAGGAGGAGGAGGAGGAGGTGACGTGAAATGAAGAGATATAGAAATATTGGTCCGTAACTGATGTACTTTGCTTCAGCAACACGGCTTCTCCCCTGTGCCAATAAAGCAAATCTAAAATTGAGAGAGTTCTCAGCCGAGTGGAAACTTGGTGGGAAAGGCATGGGGAGGCAGATGAAAAAGGAATATATGTATGTGCACTCGCAACGTGTTATGAGAGAATTTCCTTCTCTATCCCGATGTGTTTGAAGTTGAAAATAAGAAAACCATGAGAAAGATTGAGGGAGGAGGAAGAGGAGGATTAGTGAGGAGGATTTGGAGGAGGAAGAAGACAAGTGAGCAAGTAACAGCTGCTGTGACCAGATCAACAGTTTGGACGTTTGGGGAGTATCGGGTCTCAAGTTTGATCTGCAGACAAGAGCTACTGTCTGCACACACACACACACACACACACACACACACACACACACACACACACACACACACACACACACACACACACACACACACACACACACACACACAGCGGAGACGTGCACCCTCTGTGTAATCAACACACACGTAAACACCGCGGCTTGTTAGCGCAGAGCCTTTAAAACCCTTTCTACCTTCGTACACATTGTACAAACACAGAGTTGCAGAGTTGACTGAGCTGCTATTTGTAGAATTATTTCCATGACAAGTTTTCAATTATGCTCAATATTCCTCCCGCACAGAAACAAAGGAGTCTCCTCATAATAATAATGCAACACCACAGAGTCAATGAACGGTTCCGACTGGGACCGGTCTGTCACCATAACTTTTTATTCAAGTGCAGATGTTTTCTGCTCTTTACAAACATGCATCTCTGCAACGTGAAAGTTACTCGTGAATTTAACTGTTTATAGCTGTTAAACTGACACTGCATGAATATCTTATGACATATTTCAGTTATATACCAATTTTCCTTTGTCTACAATCATCAGGAGGCTGAATGGCACATTTTTCACTTGATAACATACGTCAACTTGGAAGAACATAATTAGAATTAAGGTGAAATTGCATGTTTTCTTAAAATAAGTACCCGTTAGCATATTAGTCATAAATTAGTTCAACATAATATGACCTAGATGCTTTTGGGGTATTTATAACTATACTCTGTTTAGGTTTTGTGTACACAGGCTTATGTTTTTATTTAAATCTTGATATTTTCTCTTTCAAATTCATTTTTGGACGTGTCTTTAGAAATGGAATGAGACGTATAGGCAAAGGCAAACAGGGAGAGATGCATCAGTGGTGTCCAGTTCAAACTGGGGACGTTGTGGCTCCTGTTTGGCTTCTTCACCCGAGAGGTTTTGGTCATTTTAAGCCTGAATCTCCCTCCCAACAATCAGAGGAGGAATCTGGGATCTCGCTGCTCGCCAACGTTCAGATTTGACTTTCAGGCAAAGTGACGGGTCGACGTATCCAGTCTGAAACCTGTCAGAGATCCAGGGGCCACCACAGTTATGTCAAACGATATTTAAAGTCTGGATCGTTAAGATTATCGTCACATTATTCAATTCACAATAACCAAAGGGAAATAGATAAGTCATCTGCATTCCACTGTTGACAGATAATACTCCTCAAAGCGTTGGTAACGTTTCAGTACATTTTGTGAACCACCACATTCTCAAATGTTGTTTTTATCTGCTTCCCTGTGAGATCCTAGGAGATGGGAGGTGGTGCATTGCTTCCTTCTGGCACAATGATCTCAACACTATCCTGTAGTGTGTGATGATTATGTTCAAATCTCGTGCATATTCAAGATTTGAGGAGTTTCTCTGGTCAGAATTTCATAACTCATGTCTGAGCCTGGTTTAAGCCTCGGGGCTTCTCCTTGAATATTATCTTTCACACTTGCTCTTCTTTTGTTCTGACAATTAAAACAGGAAAGTTTCATTTAGACCCACATTTCCGTCCTGTATGAGAAACGCTGACTGGATTTATACATTTTCTCCTTTTCAACAACGAGGAACGTTGTGAACTTTCAGATGTTCAGAGTTTCGTGTCCATCAAAGCCTCGGCCACGCTCCAAATGTCAGTCACAACATTTTCTGAGAAATGTAATCGTATTTCTACTCAGCACCTAAATCCTACGATACAAACACTTTTACTTCTCCATCCAGGTTGTCTCAGTGAATATAAATGAATACTTTTTATTCACCACGTACCACCAAACCTCAGAGTGTGGCCTATCAGGAGCTCACCTCGCAGCCAGAACAACACGAGGCACATGTACGCTTTTCAGGGGCCCTTACGATCGATTCGCCCTCATAACTACATATCATATCGTTTTTGAAAATCCATCACACCTGTACTCGCGAGCAGTATACATCGTTTCTAATGAAAAAAAGTAAAGAACACACACACACACACACAAAGAAAAGGGGGATAGAGAAAAGCCCGGGAGTCAGAAAAGATTAGAAATGGTTGAGATGTAGGAGGGAGAAGACGAAGAAGAACAAGAGAGAGGGAAAGAGGGGAGATCGAGGACAGATGAAGGGAAGAGAATTAGGGAGACTGATAGTTGAGCGCAGGGTCCAGAGGGCATGGATAAGTGTGTGTGTGTGTGTGTGTGTGTGTGTGTGTGTGTGTGTGTGTGTGTGTGTGTGTGTGTGTGTGTGTGTGTGTGTGTGTGTGTGTGTGTGTGTGTGTGTGTGTGAGACCATATGCTACACACACACACACACACACACACACACGGAAAGGGTAGCTTACGAAGACAGATGTAGTGACCTTGCTTAGTGATAAGGCATGAAGACAAAGTAGAGATGGATGAAATAACTGAAAAATACCAAGAGAAACAGAGGTGTGTGTGTCTGTGTGTGTGTCTGTTTGTGTCTGTGTGTGTCTGTGTGTGTGTGAGTGTGTGTGAGAGAGGGAGTGACAGACACTGCAATAGAGATAGACAGGCCCATAGGCGGATGGAGAGATGAAAAGACAGATAATAGTGAGACAGTAAGAAGGACAGAGATGAAGAGATAAACAAACACTGCTAAATACAGAGAGAGGCAACGGGAAAACAATGTGTTACCGTAAAAACACAATTTAAGTGCGCAGACACACACACACAGACACACACACACAAGTGTTTTTAAATTAGGGGACGAAATAAGATTCAAAGGGTTTTCATTGTTGCCAACCAAACAGAAGTGGACTCAGCTTAACGCTGCTCATGCTTATTAATTCAGAAGACGTTTCAAATTGTGAAGTGCTGGTGCAGGCGATCCACCGGGGGCCCACTTCTGCATCTGTTACGCAATCGCAGACACACACCGAATCCTCGTCCATGTGTGTGACGTCACACTCTCAGAGGCCTCCCCCCCCCCCCCCCCCCGTCCTCGTCCGCTGCAACTCACACTACCTGAGATAAAGCTGTGACTTCATCCGTCTCCTCTCAAAACGTCTCGTGTTTCAGAATCCAGGCAAATAAACGACTCAGAATGTGGGAAACAAAAAAAACCAAAGTGGTTCGCTTTGCTTGACCACAAAAGCGTTTTTTTGCAGGTACCTTGTTCCTCCTTTTTTTTAGTGCGATTGTCGTCACGTTTAGTGTTTGTTGTGTGTGTGTGTCTCTGCGTGGCGGTGCAGGAGAACAAAGCCTTTATTATTAAGACGGGGGGGGGGGGGGACGTGTGTACAGACAGGCGGAGAGGGGGGGGAGGCAGGGAGACAGACAGCAATCACGCTGCACAAACAGCGCAGAGGTCACCGGTATCACAGGAACAAGACGTTATTTCGTTGCATTTCATCATCATCATCTATCTCAGCCGCTCCGCTCTCTCCCTCTTTCATGGCTGAATTTCTCATTGATGACAAAGCCATTTATGTCTCTCTTATGTCGCCCCCCCCCCCCCCCCCCCCCCCCCCCGCCTTGCTTCTCTTCACCCCCCCCCCAACTCCTCCTCCTCCACCCAGCCCCCCCTCTCTCTTCTTCTTCTTGCTATTTATGCTTCCTCTGTGTTATTCCCCCCCCCCTCCTCCTCCTCTCATGCATTTTTCTTGTCTCTCATTCTCAATCTGCATCGCCTCCCTACACTCCCCTCTTTGTCTTCCTCTTTGCCTCGTTCACGCGTACATCTCTGCTATTTTTTCCTCCTCTCGCCCCATCTTCATCACTCCTCCTTCTCCTCCTCCTCCTCCTCCTCCTTCCTCTCTCCTTGGCTTACATCATTCTCTCTCACCTCTCCCCCCCCCCCCACTCCTTTCATTTTACCTTTCTCTTTCGCACGATTTAAATTCTGCACACCATCTTTCTTACTTTCCTCTTTCCCCGACTTCGCCCTCCCCCGTCCCACCTCCCGTATTCTTCTCACTATATTCCCACTGCTGCTCCTTTTCTCTCCTCTTGCTCCAACTTGCTCCTTCCAAACGATCTTCTTTCACTTTCCTTTCATCATTTTCTTTCTTCCTTTACCCCACTTTTTGCCCGTTTCCCCAGTTCACTGCTCTCCCTACTTCCTTTCTGTTCGCTACCTCTCCCACTCTCCACCTCCCCCCATCCCAACATCCTTTCCTTATCTTTCATCACATCTGCTGTAGCGTCTTCATGATATCATTCCATATACCGTCCGCCTCCTTCCTCTCATTTTCCTCCTAACTTCATCAGATTTTTTTAATCCATTCTCCACGGCCTTCTTCCTTTTCTTCTCTCATCGCCCCCCTCACTTTCACATCCTCCCCTTGTGCTTTCCTCCTCTTCTTCCATTTCCCCTTTCCCCGCCCTCCTCTCCCTCCTTCTTCAAAACGACTACGCCTACTTTCTCTCACTCATCTTCTTGTTTCCTCCTCCCTTCCTCTGACTTTCTTCTTTTGTTCTTTGTTCTTCTTTTCAAAACTATTTGACGTCCATCGCACCATCATCAACACCAACATTAATAATGACAGTAGTCAGTAAAGAGACAAAATACTCATGAACTATTACAGTATATGAATAAATCAAGTACTTTTTAAGAAGCCTACCTTGTGAGACTGAACCCTCCTTTTAATAATTTGCAAAGTGGATGATGAGCTCATTTCTAATTATTGATGTCCCTCGTCTTCTTCCTCCCTCAGCACTCAGAGACAACCGCATCCAGCTGCACCGCTCGACATCCACCGAGCTCTCCATCATGATCGGTGAGGTGCAGATGTCCGACGAGGGCGAGTACACCTGCTCCATCTTCACCATGCCGGTCCGCACCGCCAGAGCCATGGTCACTGTTCTAGGTGGGTCACACGTGTGCATCATCTTCATATCACAGCGGTTGCAACTTTCCCAGACTTTAAGATAAGCCCTTATCTTAATGTTGAGGGTATTTCTCATGTGTTTTTTTTCATTGCAAAATTAGCTAAACTCCCTTAACTCTTATTAATGTTAATGTTCCCCTGTATCTTGACTTTGTCTTTGATGGAGGATCCCTCTCTCCGTGAGACTTCAGGTTTTCCTTTCCCAAACCGAGGCTTAAGAAATATTCTTTGTTGTCACTGAGGCGTTCTGGTGCAGGATGACATCCTTGTCTTCCCCGTGTTCGTCGTCAGGCGTCTCCTTTGAGACTGATTGATGGCTGTGCAAATCGGCTTGACTGCAGTCTATCTTAATTTGTCTCCCGAACCTGTAGGATTGTGACAAATCTAAATGGATGATTCGAAGCTTTGGACATTTTCTCCTCCACCTTCATGTTGTTTACAGCAATTGTACAAACAAGGCTATACCAGCCAGTTCCAGACTTCACACAGGGATTACAGAATAGTATAATGTGGTGAAAACTGTGTCACACATTCACTTTGAATGTACTGCCATGACATTGTGTTACCTGGCCTCTCCTGCAGAGTTCACCCTCTCAGAGCTGAATGAAGTTTGACCCTGTAGATGTCCATTGTACGTTTGTGACTTGAAGAGGCAGCTGGCCGTTGACACAACGGAAATATTGCCTCTCCACCTTTTGAGTGTTGCTTGTTGATAAAGTTTAGGAACTTAAATGAAGGAAAGGAGAAGAATTTGTGAAAATCACTGCAGTAAAGATCGATATGTCCTGACATTTATTCCCTGGTATGGTAAAGCTGCAGAAACACTGCATCCTACTCTGGACAATGCACCCGAGTGTAAGACACCGCTCATTCGGAGATATTTCTTTTCTTTATGTTATTTAGTTTCTGCATCAGTTGCGTTTTAGAAAATGTATCCAACACCCCCACTGGCTCACGGTGAAACCTGTGTTCTCACATCGGCTCGTTCAGACATCCTCCTGAGTTTTTCCTCGGGGGGGGGGGCTGGCCAGAGAAGGTCTGGAGCCGTTTGTGCAGCCTCTCTGGAGAACGTCAGGAGATTCTCCAGAGTTCAGCGCTGGTTGTATCTGATTCCCATGTGCAGTGGTAGTGTCCCTTTAAAAAATACAAATGTTCTGCTGCCAGTGTAAGAGGTGAATTGAATAAATATTCCAAATGATCCCTCTGACAGTTCAGCAGACCATAATATTATGGTTCCGTCTCCTTCCAGATCCTCCGCGGCAGCATTAACCTTTGTGTGAGGTTATGACCTTATGTAACTCTCGTGTGGAGATAAACTGGCTCCACTCATCTTCTTGGAGATGGATGTTATTACCTATGTGCGATGTTTCCCCGCAGCCTGCCATAAATTGCGGTCTTCCTGTCCGCGGTGAGTGGGCCTGGTTATTGATTGGATATCGGGCTAATCGGCTCTACCCACACAAAGGCATCCGTATCTTTTTTCTCGTCAGCGAGTTGTTGCCGTCCCTCAGTGTGCGGCTCGTTCTGGCTGCATTTCCTGGTTTCACTTGAAGACGAGAACAAAGCCCGGTGCCTGGCACTGATGTTATGAACCAAATAATGGCCAAACGACCACAATAGAGAACTTAGTGTATACATGGGAGAGACAGCTGGTCAGACAGTCCGGGAAAGTTGTGGTGAGCAGATTTTATGGCCAACGTTTTAGTGCATCCAGTTCCACCTTTAAATGGTTGTGTAATGAAAGTGAGTCATTGTTTGTGCTGACCGCAACTAAGCTGCATCCATATTTATTCAACAAATTGGCTTCCATTACCGATATTTGCATAGCCTCTGATATGACCAAGAGTAAAGTTTGTACTCTGAGCCTAATTGGGATCTTGAGGGCGGTTTGAATCGGTTCTTTCCATTTCCTCCTTGCTTTTTTTAATCCAATGCATCATTATTTGCCAACTAAATTAAACTCGGATGAAAATCCACTGCAGGTTTATGCCCGACTCTCTCGGAAATTGCACTTAGTGGGAACAAGAGATGCTTAAATTCTGATAAGTAGGGCGGAGCAGGGTTGGTTTTATGTTTACGGCTGTTGTGTGTGTCCAAGAGGCCGCGGTGCAGTTGCCCAAATTTAGGAGGTTTGTCAGTTAACAGCTGGGGAAGCATTTAATCTACAACTGCATTGATATTTATTCAAATGTTTTCACAGTGCCTAAAATGTGTATTTGTGTGTGTGAATGTGGGCGAAGGTATCGTGTGTGTGTTGAAGGTGAACGTGCAGGTCTACTTACTCCAATTAAGAAATCACTCCTTCACTTAATCTTCCAATTTTGCAGTAATTGTGCTTCAGGCATTTTTTTTCTCCCCTATTTGCCGTAATTGACGGATGTGACACTGTATTCTGTGTTCACTAAATATTTCATGACCCCAGAGAGGGAGCCAAACCATTAAAAATGTATGGTAAAATGTCTAAAATGCACAGACCCCTATGGGAACATCGGCCCAAGATATTGAGTTCTGGCAGAGTGATGCCCGTGTGTGGGTGTTTCATTGTTGTTGTGACGTGTGCAAGGTTTTTGACGGACACACACATAAACACACATGAGCACGTAACTGCTGAGTGTGGTCACTTTTTAAATGGCTGCGTGTGTGTGTGTGTGTGTGTGAGAATGAAATGCGTGGCCTGCCTCTCTGCTTTCTCCTGAGCTGAGCAGAGAATAATTTATGATAGCGTTATTCTGTTTCTTTCTCCTTGTAGAGGAGAGGGTCTCGACAGGACTTCTCCAGCCAATTCTATACATGCAGTATTATTCCCTCATTAATATTCAACGCTACTTTACTGCCAGAGAGCTTCCGCACACTGAGCAACACATCAAATGCTGCCACATTAAAAATTGACCACATTTTTATTTTTTTGATCTATACCTTGGTTCGTTCATGACACTTTATATTTCCAAAGCTGTCCACTTGTCCATCTGTCAATCTGGGAGAGGAAGACACAATGGCAGGGGCAACTTTTGTCTTCTGTATAACTGGCTCAGTAGCTCATGAACTATCACTTAGATATTAAGCTTGAAACTAGATAAGCTTTCTACTTATGTAGATAGTAGTAGTAGTCATAGATAGATAGATAGATAAAAGGATAGAAGGATAGATAGAAGGATAGATAGATAGATAAAAGGATAGAAGGATAGATAGAAGGATAGATAGATAAATAGAAGGATAGATAGAAGGATAGATAAAAGGATCGAAGGATAGATAGATAGATAGATAGATAGATAGATAGATAGATAGATAGATAGATAGATAGATAGATAGATAGAAGGATAGATAGATAGATAAAAGGATAGATAAAAGGATAGAAGGATAGATAGAAGGATAGATAGATAGATAAAAGGATCGAAGGATAGATAGAAGGATAGATAGATAGATAAAAGAATCGAAGGATAGATAGAAGGATAGATAGATAGATAAAAGGATAGAAGGATAGATAGGATAGATAGAAGGATAGATAGATAGATAAAAGGATAGAAGGATAGATAGAAGGATAGATAGATAGATAAAAGGATCGAAGGATAGATAGATAGATAGATAGATAGATAGATAGATAGATAGATAGATGGATAGATGGATAGATGGATAGATAGATAGATAGATAGATAGATACACACACACATAGACAGATAGATGGATGGATAGAGAAAGACAGTTCATTTTGTCCCAATGGCCGTTCAATAGTAACACCGACTAGATTCATCAATAAATATGTGGTGCTGACAGCACACACTTGATTATCGTGATGTTTGTGCTCGGGTGATATGTGGAGAACTAACTCCTCCTCAGGTGACTGGGACTGTAAATGCAGGACGTGATCAGACTGTGACAACAAGAGCAGTCCATTAACAACGACATGGAGAGGGATGCAACAGACGGGCGGAGGTGCATCAGCCCCTCATTACTTAAATGAATGCACACTTGAGAGTTCAGTGGTGCATAAAAACCCATACAGGCTCTGCTCCACGGAGACGTGATGTGGTCAGATGAGTCATCTCTGAGACGTCCTCAGCAGGAGCGGGTGTGATGCACACAGGGAGAATGGTACAGGCCTGGGCTTGACCCCCACAGTGAGGGAATCTGGTGGCTCCGTGGGGGGGGGAGCATTCTGCAGGGATGGTGTTGGTCCACTTGTTCTTTTAGAGGGAAGGAGTCACTGCAAATGAATTCAAAGTGATCACCTTTATCGTTTGATGAAAAAAAACGTGGATCCTGATCGGAACACATGGCAACACAACGCCATGCTAATGTGCTTTATGTTCATTTCTCATTTGTCACCTGTTCTGTCTATCGAGCTATGAGAGTTTCTGTCTTTCCACATATATGTATAAAAGTTTCCTCCCCCCTGAAAAATGTCATTTTTGACAAATTTCAATAATTGCTACAAAATCCTGTCTGTTCAGATGAAAATCAACTTTCTGTCCAACTTTCTTTGCCTCCACTGTTTCACCTCCGTCTCTTCCTCTGTCTGTCCATCACTCCCTCTTCCCTCCCTTAATTCACAAGATGGCAGGATATGCGGTAGATGGCAAAACTGAATGTTCATTATTTTCAAGAGCAGAATGCTAGTGAGCCCCGCCAGCACTTGGCGGATCGTGCCGCCCACAGCGCCTCCAGATGGAGTTTGGCGAGAGGAGTTCAACTTTCTCCTCTCACGCCTTTGACCATAATTGGGACAGAAAAGTGGATGCTGGAATGTTTCAGCAGAAGGCATGTGTGGAGTCACTCCTCTGCTTGCATTGTTTTCATTTCAACTCGTGCCTCAAGTTAGAATAGTAATTAAGCAAAAATGTTTGTTTTTTTCCTGCAAACGTCTACGCTGGAATCTGGAAGAACAGCTGGACGATGAATCGTGGGATTTGGGGCTTGGCCGGGGACGATGTGTGGTTTCACTCGGTGGTTTCACTCGGTGGTTCGTGTTTGACCCTTTCTGCTCGGGTCGTTCCTCCGTCCCTCTCATTTCCTCGTGTAAACAGTGACTCAAGGCTCCGGAGTCCCGTCTCAAAAAGCCATTTGTTCTCACTGAGTTATTCAAACTCCTACTTTGGCTTTTAGCTAATGAACTCTGGGTTTAATTTAATTATGCCTGCAGAAATATAAATTACACAATATTTCAGACTGACGTGAAGAACTAAGAACTGAACAATCGCACAATACAATTTACCAGACTGGAGGTAATGCAGAACTCTAAAGCACAAATACTTTTTTGTGCTTTAAACTTGCTTTAAACTTTTAAATTGAAGGACATTCTCTTCTCAATAGGCAGCAAAATCATGGGATACTTAATATGTGGACCTCAAGTACTGTTACGAAGGTTAAGTTTATGAAGGATTTTATCATTTTATTTTTGGAATAGTTTGTCTCTGTTCAGCGTTCGTGAGCTATCGCTGTTATTCGGAGTAGTCGTGATAAGAAAGAGTCCAGCGTTAGTGCAGTGGATCGTTAAAGATCCGATCAGGCACAGTAAAGATCTGACTCATGTTATCATGGAGGTTTCCTGTGAAATATATTTCACTAATGGCATTTTATAATAAGTTGAGACCATTAGCAATGAATCATATTTCCCAAAAATGTATAAACAAACCCATTAATACACTTATACATTAATGTATTAATTGTGGTTTTACTTATATAAGTCTGCAAATAAAACTTATTTTAATTTTGTACAATTATTTTTGATTAATTGATTATCTTGATCTATTATTTCTATAAAATGACTGAATATACAGTTTCTGACAGTTCAAGGTTATTGCATGAATTCAAATTGCTCGTTCTGTTCAAAAGTCTGAAGCCCAAAGATATTCCATTTATTTCATATGAGGAAATAAAAGTTATTTCTGAGAAGCTGGACCCAGAGAATGAAAAGATTGATTCTCAAAACAGCTGCTGATTAAGTTTTTCTTTCGACTTCTTTCTTTGACAGTGAAAGAATTATGTTTCTGATTTTCCACTGTTATTGTTTGGTTAAATTTAGGCATAAGAAAACGCTTGGATACTGGGATATTTTGTAGGAAATTTGGTGCAAACAACAAACAGCCATCCAGTCTGACGGTGGTGGGTTTGGAAATGAAAGACGACGCTGAGCCTCAGTCCTTTGGCCTTTGTTTTAGAGACAATCTTAAGTGGTCACTTGTCAGCAAACGTTTGGAAATGATGGTGACGAAGGTCTCGGTGAAAACGTGCTTTACAGAAAGTTGAGCTACTCTGCAAAGACTGTGAACAATTTTCGGTGCCAATCATTGCAAGCCTCCGTCATTTCTTTTCCTCCAGCTGCTTTTAAAATTGACCAAATAAACTCAAGTCTGTGATATTGAAGATGCTGTGTCAAACTGTTAAAATATATATATATCTTTTGGGGTTTATTTTTTATTCCACCGAATTCGACGCAGCCCAACTTTGCAGCAAAACTACTTCTGGCTACAAGGTTGAGCCCTTCAGCATAAAAGTTTTCTCCCGGCGTCTGTCCCGCTAACTCTTTCTGTTTCTTAATCTCTCTCCAGGTGTGCCCGGTAACCCTCAGATCTCCGGCTTTGAGAATGCAGTGCCAGAGGGGGGCAAAGTCACCCTGACCTGCACCAGTACCGGCAGCAAACCCCCCGCCAGTCTGATCTGGTACCGTGGAGACCAGGAGGTGGAAGGTTAGAGATACAGGAAATGTGTGTGTGTGTGTGCATTGTGGGTCAGAAAATGTGGTGTGGTGAGGAAGTGCATTGGTGAGGTTATGTGAGTGTGTGTGTGTGTGTGTGTGTGGCTGCAAGATGTTCTTATGGATGCAGGGACGTGGGTTTTGCTTGTCTACACGTGTTTGTCTCCGAAATCAAGTGTCTGTGTGATCCTGCATGGTGTATGAGGATTCGTGTGTATGCTTATGGACATGTGCAAATTTGTGCACATATGCCTCACGTGTCAGTAACTGTGTGTGTTTGTAGATTTGTGTGTGTGAGGATGCAGTTTGTGTGTGTGTGATCACGCTGTGTGTTTTTGTGTTCTTGCCACATTGCCTGCTGTCTCTCTGTGTGCCCTAAACCTGTGCCCGCAAATATGTGTGTGTGTGTGTGTGCAAGTGCGAGGGCATGCTGCTTGTGTGTGTGTGAGTGTGTGTGTGTGTGTGAGTGAGTGCAGAAACATGCTGTGAGTGTGTTTGCATATTTGTGTTTGTGCCCTTCATTCCCTTCACCATGTCCTGATCCTGTAAACGTGTGCCCATGCATGTATCCAAGGAGCCGCGCATATGTTTGCTTTTATTGTTTTGTGCGTGTCGATGCAGAGTTTATTCCTGCAAGCGTCTGATCTGCAACTGGGGGGGGGGGTGAACACAGCAGAAAGCTGGAGATAGCATGGGTCGGATCTAACCGGGGATAAGGACAGAATCCAGCAATAAAAGGCAGGGCGGGAGCGAGGATGAAGGGATGAGGTCGACAGAGAAACAGAGATAGAGAGAGCTTTGCATGAGGTCAGAGCGACTGGTCTTTTGTTACAGATAAACGAGAGGAGCGAGCAGGGAGGAGAGAGTGAGTGCAGACGAGAGAGGAAGTCAAAAGAGGACAAATTAACCAGCTTCTTTTCTCACTGATAAACTGAAAAAAAACGTCCAGGAGACGATTGGCAGCTTGTGACTCACAACGCTGATCCTGGCAGCGGCGAAGTTTCTCCAAATTACAACCGTGTTTTCCAGTAAACCCACCTGCTTCTCGCTGCCTCATCAGTCAGAGGTTTTCCGTTTTGCTTTATCGAGCAGAACAAACACGTTGGAAGTGTTGTTTCTGTCGCCCTTTCGCTCCTTCCACCATCTGCCTCCACCAGAAACTCTATAAGCTTTAAGCTATGTCTGTAGCGCGCGAACAGCGACCTCTGTCTGTCTGCACGGCTCCCCAGCTGTCCTGCCAAATCCCACTCTGTGTAAACCGCAGTGTTTAGACTGGTGGATCTTCTTCGCAGAGGCCCTTTCTACTGCAATTATACTAACATAATGTGATCTTATGATAATGAGTTATTGATGCAAGAATGCCTCACTCAGGCTTTGTAATGCAAAAATGCTCACGGCCCATCTTGTGTCCTCATGCCTTGGCAATGTAACTATTTGCTATAATTATGGATTGAAATGAATCGAAAGAATGGACTAAAGCTGCAAAGAGGGGGAATGGGAGAGCTGCCCGTCTGAGGACAGATTAACTTTTTGTTACCGCCGAGCTAAAAAAAGGAGACAACAGGAAAGAGGGGTGTGGGAATTTGCTTTTTGAAGAGATTGGATTCCTGTTTAAAGGGACAGTTTATTCAAAAATACTAAAAGCATTTTTTCCTCCCAGATAGTTTTTGTATTGTTTGTCCAGGTTGAGATATGTTGGGATATCTGTCAAAAGAAATCAACAACTCTGTGTCTGTCCACAAACAAAGTTTTGATCCTCTGGAGAAATTACAACTTACTGTTTAGCTTATATTAGAATTATCCCAGGTAAAGAAATAGTCCTGTCCCGTTATAAGTACATCTGCTTTTCAAAATGTACAGTACATGCAGCACTAGTGCATTCAGTGCCAGTTCAGAGTAGAGGGGCCTTTACGAAGCAAGATGGAAAGAGAAAGGGAGCTGGATGGTGATTTCAGGCAGGAAACCAAAGTTTTCTCCCGTCGCAGACCTACAATTAGTGTTCGTTTCCTTTTCCCTATAACGAGAGGTTAAAATCTACTGAAACGATCTGAAATAACGTTCATGGTCAAGCAGTGGGTGTACAGGGACAAATCCTGGTGGGACGCCACATCAGTGGGACTGTGGACCATCACAAAATGTTCTTAGGGGCCCTCTCTGTCTCTTTGCTATAGTGCATGAGAATGTGCCGTGTCATGTCTGGGACGGTGGTCACTGACCAAACACAGGTAAATTAATCAATGTGCATTAACTTTCTAAAGTAGTGCACATATATGAACTTATTATCAAGTTAGAGTTTCAAGCTTTATTGAAAGAAGTTTAAGCAGAGATCTTGACTTCTGCTCCCCTGTATGGGATCCTACTCGTGTCATAATGCAACTTGTCAGTGACTCTTCCTATTTCATGAGGTTTGCAGAATATTGCAGAATAAAATTATTTTTTATGAGGCTGGCATCAAACTGAATGAAATCCTGGGTTTTGCTGAATCAACGTTCTTGCCTCTAAAGTGACGGGGACACTGGTTCTTGTTTTTGTTATTTGTGTGAACTGCCCCTTTAAAAGGAAAAGTGAGACCGGACCAAAATAGAGTCAGACAGAGAGACGTTTGAAGGATATCAACTGGATGTGAATGATGGTTTGTTCCAGGCCTCGCCCAGCCGTCCTGACATCGCTGAACACCAATCAGTCATTGTTAGCACGCACACGCACGCACACACACACACGCACACACACACACGCACACACACACACACACACACACGCACACACGCACACACACACACACGCACCTTCGATTTGATACCCAAACACTGGTAATGAACAGATGACAATCACGCACAGACTGTCACACAGAGCTCATCTCAGGCAAGATAACGATAGAGCACCTCAGGTCAGTTTGCTGTTATTGTGCTTCTCATTCCTGCAGTTCTTGTCTGTGTGTGTGTGTGTGTGTGTGTGTGTGTGTGTGTGTGTGTGTGGTTGTGTGTGTGGTTGTGTGGTTGTGTGGGTGTGTGTGTTGGAAAGATGAGCCCATAGACTGCTGCTCACCACTGCTTTGCTGACAGCTTCACTGACAGTAAAGGAAAGAACGAGAGATGGAGGAGGGGGGTGAGGGTGACACAGATGTAGAGTGTGTGTGTGTGTGTGTGTGTGTGTGTGTGTGTGTGTGTGTGTGTGTGTGTGTGTGTGTGTGTGTGTGTGTGTGTGTGAGTGTGAGATGCCTTGTATCAAGAAAGTGACAGTGAGGGGCTGCTGAAAAAACAGAGAGCGGAGAGAGAGGGAGTGAGTGAATGAGCGTGCATGCATAAAAATAGAGCGAGGATACTGAGAGAGCGGTGGAAGCTGCAAAGAGCAGACAGAAGAGAGAGAGAGAGAAAGAGCAGTGGGGGGAATTAGGAAACCCACAGAAGATGGTAGCCGGGCGGCTTTGCGGCTGGGTGGGAGCACAGATTGTGGGGAGAGGATGAAGCAAAGGGGGACCGGCTGCAAAGAAGAGGGGACTGGTGAGCGCAACAGGAGAGAGGGAAGAAGAAGGATGGAGAGGCTGATGAAATGGAGAGAGAAATCCGGAAAGAGGATTTAGATAGAGGGAGCGACGGAGACGAGGAGAGCAAGAGAGAGTGCAGGAAAGGGAGTGGTAATTGAGAAGAATGAAAGGCTAAGAGCTTTGAAGACTGTATTAGTTGTACTGTGTGAAAGGGCTATGGATCATTTAGTGACATCGATGTATTGGATTGGGGATAATGGGGATTTATGGTGGCACTTAAAACCATACGAGCTGAATACCGGCCCAAATTGTCATAATGCGGGACGTGGGGCGGATGGCGAAGGGTAAATGGGCGTGTGTCCATACGGAGGTAACGCAGGAGATGAGACAGACTTGGACGGCGGTGGAATAAAAAAAGCTCTGATCCTCGGCCGAACACAAAGACAAAATACTTCTCTGCAAGTCCCGACTTTAAGATTCTGCTCCAGTAAAAGTCCAGAATCCGATAACTTTGGATCAGAGTATATAAAAGTAATACTACTACTAATAAAGGAGAACGGCTCCTTTGAGAATCCTTTATTAAATACATTTGTCATATTGATCATGTAATATCAGACATTTGCAGCTTTGAGGGACGGCGTGTGCACGCCAGATTGAGAGGATTACAGCGTCAACAGAAGAAACTGTCTGGATTTGTCGTTAACACCCTCTCAGAAATAAATAATTGAAAGTCAATCCAGCCACAATTACAGCAATTTGGGAAGTGGAACAATTCTGAGGCCGTAACGCTAATCTTCCTTATTGATTCCCCCGTCACATTTTGTTATGAATCGATTCACATTGGTCAATACGACGTCAGGGAAATAGTAGAAAATCTTAATCACAAGTTACAAAAGCTCAGAATGACGTCTTTAAATAACAATAATCACAATGGATTTTGTTTGAATTGCACAATGTGACAGAGCGAGTTACAGAAAGGATATGATAACAGACACATAAAGGAACAAGGAAATAAAACAATAACACAGATAAGATCAGTATCTACATTTTTATTGTAGAGAATAGTAGAAATATTACAAATGGACGTAAACTGCAGATCCTGAAAGTGAAGCCGATGCCTGAAACCTGTATTCTCTCAAATGACCAGCAGAGAGCGACACTTTGTATAGAAGTCTATGATTTATAAAGTCAGTTAATTTAATAAATTTCAGTCCCATTTAATGTCAAATAGTAGATATGCATTTGTGCACGGATACCGCGTGACTGACAGCCGGTAACCGTCCAATGGGTGCAGGTCGCAAGTGTTGGTGGGCGTGTAGTGTCCTGGAGCTCTCGAGTCAGGCTCCACCCACATCTCTAAATATGGTTACTTCTGGTTTCAAAAAATCCAAGATGTCAAACTTGAGGCTCACACCAGTGGGTGACATCACGGTGAGTCGCCACTTGAGCTAAAGTGGAATTAGACTTTATAACAAAATGGAAAAACTTACTGAAAATAGAGACGAGGATGAAAATCTGTCCTCCCAGCTTTGTAATCCAGTAAAAGGACTAATGAACTCTTTCCTGAATCAGATGACCTCATATGAATACTGGAATCACACTTCAGTGCTTTCACTGGGCCGTAATCCGATTAGAGCCTAAAAGTGATGACTGCCTTGATTATGTTTTTTTAAACCCTCATCCAGTGAGAGGCTTCTGCTGAGCAGGCAGAGCAGCGCTAAGCCGTCCTTTACCTTCTATTCACAGATACACGTCTTCACACCTCCGAGATGCCGAGTGCAACCGGAGTTTGAGCTCTCGGTGCCCGAGCGGCTCCACGGGAGTAGCTGGGGGTTAAGTGTCTCGTTTGGCTGGCAGACATGTTGAATATTAAGGAGGAGTTTTACTCACACGTATCGTTTGCTCTCCCCACACACGTCCAACTGGTCTTTTCCCACTTGTTTTCCATCCAGAATCAGGCTGCAGGGGATTATTCAGGCAACGTAATGATCTTTATCTGTTAGCGAAGGATAGTTTAGTTTGTAAAATGTCAAAATATAGTTTAAAATTCAACACAATCAATCAGGCATGGCAATAATTTCTTAGAGGAAATACGTGTTGCTTTCCCTCGCAATACTGTTCTTCTTCTATTCCTGCTGAGCCACGTGTAGTAGAGTGAAGCTCGGGCCACTTTCTTCTGTCAGAACCCGTCACAGCCCGAGAGAAAACTACCCAAGCCCGACCCGGACCCGACAGGCGTCTGGCTTTTTTGTGTCTGTATCTGACCCCGGCCTGATGCAGTTAATACAAGCTGCGCCCCGTCCCTGTCGCAAAACATGTTGCGAGAGAGAGAAAGCAAAAGTAATCCTCGATTCCCTTCGGGGGGGGGGGGCTTTGTAAGTTTCACATTCAAATCAAAAATGTGTTTCTCCTCGGCTCAGGTGACTGTGGGGAATCCCAATTCATCTAAACTGCTTTATTTTGGGTTATTCCACACAAGATATAACACGTCTAAAAAGGTTTTTTACGAGACTAATCAATTAATTGACTTATTCCTTCACCTCTGATCCGGCCACAGCTCCTGAAAGAGCCCAACGTGCTGCACGCGGTAATTACTTCATCCATTTTTTGGGGGGGATTCTCCGAATATGATTATTTTATGGTGTATTGTGCGCTTGAGGGCTGAAGCGTCAGCAGCACCAGCACCTCATCTGCATCGCATCACCACCGGGGGGGAAGTTATTCTCACGGATGTGGCGATCGCCCACCTTCTCGTTCTAGTCGTAGAAAGTTTTATAGAAAAATGTGGGCACGCCATTAAATTTTCAGTAAGTGCTGGAGTATCGTCAAGCTTCAATATTTAAATAAGGAGAACACTGCACTTCTCGTTTACTAATTCTGGAAAAATATAATTGAATATTAATATATATATATATTTCATGGTTTATCAGTCATTAAAACCATAACTGATGATGTGATGTTTTTGTAATGATTTTATAATTTGTGAACTTTGTAAACTTTGCAGATTATTTGATATTTATGAATCATATTAGTAAAGTGTCACATCACCATGTAATAAGGCAATGATATAATAAACTAATATTAAATGGACCGACATGATGAGTTGAGGACGGAAAGTGAATCGTGGTTTGTAGATAAATTAATTAATCAAAACTAAATACACTGTAGTTTTTAATGGATTTAACCTGCAGGAGACTTTATTTCTACCTCTACAACGTAAACTGTAAATAAAAATGGATGAAGTGTCTCCACCTCCCAGATAATGATCGTTGCGTAGGACCCTGGTATCAAAGTCCAATCAGCCTAAGCTGTCAATCACGATGTTTTTACAGCGTCAAACAACTAATTGAAACCAAACTCATCAGAACATGAAAACTTTTACAAACATCCACGTCATAAAAACCAAAACCTAAACCAACACCGTCTTTCAGAAGATTCATTTCACCTGTGGTTTGATTTAATTAATTTGGTCCACGTCCCATCTGCTGAAACGGGAAAAGCAGAAACAACATGCGACCATCAGACGTGTTATTCCCTCTTAAAGACGACGTGGGGAACGAGTTACACGGTAATAATTGGCGTGTACGGTTCTATGGAGCAGTATCAGCATTCATCCACTCATGTATCCGTCCGCCTGATGAACACTTCTCCACTAAACGCTCCACTATGTTCATTAGCTCGTCTCTAAATTTGCCGTTTTCTGTTGAGTAGATAGTTTACAGCAGGTTTTAATTATACCTGCCCATCAGCTCAATTTAAATAACATCCAGCTATGCACATAGATTTCATTTTATTTGTCCAGGTGCTGAGATTACCCCCCAGAAATAGAATTTGAGTTTTCGTTGCTCACAGCACTGAGAAATTATATTTTAAATTAAGATTCCCCCACCGTTTCCAGTAACAACTTCCTGGCTACTGTGGCTGATCCACTGAAATACACATGGGGGGAGCAATATCCCCCCGTATTCAAAATAAAAACTCCCAGGACAATATTTCAGTTGAGAGATGTCACTGCTAAATTGTCGAATACATTTTTCAATTTAACGCTATCCTGCAAGGTTGGAGAGAAATACATGTAGCTCTGAAATTGGGTAAAAACAAATCTGCATTTTTAAAACATGCACGATTTGTTTTTCTTAATTTAAATGATCCGACCTTTTCAGATGTAGACTCTATTCATTTATATGTAGTATCATAACACGGCCTGTTACTGCTCTCATGGCCAAATTGCTTGTTGCTCCGCTTGCAGCCGCTGACACGCACCTCCGCCCTGATGATCCAAAAATGAACTGAGGATTTGTGAATTATGAATAAATGTGCATCACTGCCGTCTTGGGAGAAAAAACACTTAAAACTGACTGAATCTTATTTTTTCCCCCCAGTAATGAATGTGTGGAGCCGGCTCCCGTGACCCCTTGGGCCTGAAAAACGTATTAAAACTCAATTGTATGATTTCGAAAAAAAATAGTGTACACAGGAGTCGGTAAGTAAACAAACCGGGTTTCTTCATTCCCTAGTCTGTTTTTTGCAGATCCACGGTCTTTAATAAAGGCGATAGACTGTCTGTGTGTGCAGAGGGAGAGAGAGAGAGAGAGGGAGAGAGAGAGAGAGAGAGAGAGAGAGAGAGGGAGAGGGAGAGAGAGAGAGAGAGAGAGAGGGAGAGAGAGAGAGAGAGAGAGAGAGAGAGAGAGAGAGAGAGAGAGAGAGAGAGAGGGAGAGAGGGAGAGAGAGAGAGAGAGAGAGAGAGAGAGAGAGGGAGAGAGGGAGAGAGAGAGAGAGAGAGAGAGAGGGAGAGAGGGAGAGAGAGAGAGAGAGAGAGAGAGAGAGAGAGGGAGAGAGGGAGAGAGAGAGAGAGAGAGAGAGAGAGAGACGGGGGCACAGTGAGAGACAGACAGTGACGAAAAGACTCCTCTGAGTGGCATAGGATTTTTGAAATGCTCCTGGAAAGTAAACTAATTTTCTCCGCAGGTCAGAGGACTGGTTATGGTAATAAAAAGAGAGATGTCATTAGATTCAGTGGTATTTGAAGAGTTCTCTGGAGGGGGGGGGGGGAGGAGGAGACATCTATAATATCTGTGTGTTTGAGTGATTGTAAAAGTGAGACAGAAGAAAAGACGTGTGTGTGTGTGTGTGTGTGTGTGTGTGTGTGTGTGTGTGTGTGTGTGTGTTTTCTAACCAGCTTCCCCACTGCTATCTCTGTCTCCTCTGTGTATATGTTATTCATGAGCTTGACCTACATGCGCTCCTGCTTGTGTGTGTACATGTGTGAACCTGTGTGAACCCCTGTGTGTGTGTGTGTGTGTGTGTGTGTGTGTGTGTGTGTGTGTGTGTGTGTGTGTGTGTGTGTGTGTGTGTGTGTGGGGGGGACTCCATGCAGGAGAAAGTGATAAGGTTCTGGTCCGCCCTCCAAGATTCACCAGCCACTTTCACGCTCCGACCGCCCAGTTTGATATTCCTTACAATAGAGTGCAATCTCCGGATGACAGTCTCCACTGTGTTTATGCTTTCACACTCTGTCTGACTGTGGCGCCGCCGCTGCCGCTCAGCCCCACTTACACCTGCTCCTCCTGTTGGGATCCCGCTCAGACTGCGGGCGGCTGCCAGAAAATTAAAAAGGAAGGGGAAACAAAAGCAAACAGCGAGACGAGCTTTTCTTATGAGAATCTGTGAATATTATAACACGGTGAAAAAACAACAGACCTGTTTCATAACTCTAATTTAAGAAAAAATATGGTCTGCAACAGATTGCAGTTAAGATGCTGTGGATTCTCTTCACTTGCCAGAGTTGAATTCTGTTCTGTGGTATTATACCCTGGGAAATAAAAGTTATCTCCTAAGCAACAGCAAGGGAGAGTCCGAGGAAAAGTTGGACTTAGCAGCGTTAGAGGAGCCTCGCTCGTCCCTTTGGTGTCCGTCAGCATGGAACATCACAGACTGGCCTGGTTAGTAAACATGAGAGCGCTGTGTGCAGTTTACTGATGTTACATTTCAGGGGCTCCGGGTACCGCGAGGGAGCTCAGACCCCTGTTCGGTTAGCGCTCACTGCCATTTGGAGCTGCTGACATGCAACATTGACTTTTGAGGATCGCATGAAGTGGCTTTGAGATTGAAATTTTTCTTTAGAAGTTTTCCCATGATCCAGGAGGCTGCTGCAGGACGTTAGACTGAGGGAATATGAGAAGTCGTGCTACGAGAAGAAACTCGTCTTGTTTGAGCCCCTTAAAAATTTAGTCAGTTCAGGAGCATTGCAAAAAGAACAAACTCAAGAGATATGAATCAAAAATAAATGTAGTGTCTCTACTTCCTCCCGTTGTAAAAGAATGATGCCAAAATATCCAGGATAGGGATCGTGCTGGGGGGGGGGGGGGGGGGGGGGGGGGGGGGGGGGGGGGGGGGGGGGGGGCCACGGCACCAAGGTCCGGCTGACTCATGCACTTGACCAATCGCAGTCCAAGCTGTCAATCATGATGTTTTTATAGCATCAAGTAACTACTTAAAACCAAACCTGCAGGAAAAATGAACACATGTACTTTGATTTAATTAATTTTGTCCGTGTCCCATCCGCTAACATGGATGAGACGGGATTCATGACATTAAACAGACAAATTCAGAGATATGTGGTTATTTCCGTTAATTGATTAATAACAAAAATCTATAAAATGTATCATTTTCTTCTCACCGTCAGTTCAAAAATCTAAATATATACAATAATTTACATTCATATATCATAACGAAATGCAGCAGATCCTCACGTTTTAGGAGCTGGAACAGTTTTGGTTACTTGATGTTTATCAGTAGTGAATTTGTGTGGAGGGACTCATCAATAACCCTTTTGCTCAAATCACATGTCATATGTGGCCAAGACCAAGAGAAGAACAAACATCTGAGTCATGTTTCTCCTGCAAGACCTTGTCACCTTGCAGACAAGATGTGGAGCTGCAGGTTTGACGTGATGGGACGTCTCCTTGAATATAACTATATACATCACCGAATGAGTCAGCAGGGGGAGAAAGAGAAAAGGTGTGATATTGCTGTAAAAAGTGCAGAGATGCGATTGTTACACCTAAAGTGCACGTGGCGTATCATGGCAGATGCAGAAGGGCACGAGGTAACTGCACAAAAGGCATTTTTCATTTAATGGGAACAAATGGGGGTCATTGCACCTCTGTACACTTCCACACCGTGAAACCACCTCATCCTAATTACTGTAAAGGGTGTGTTTCTCCTTCACAGCTTATGTGTTGTGTATTTATTTTGTCACTGCCGGTTAAGACGCAGACGCCCTCCCTCCTCCTCCTCCTCCTCCTGACTGTCCCCTGCTCTTCTCGTCCCTCTTCACCTACAGGGCGCCCAAACGATGCGGAGCAGGTCCCCGACGACCTCACATACAACGTGAGCAGCGAGCTGACGCTGGACGTGAGCCGCGACGACGACAAGGCCCTCATCACCTGTGCCGTCGACCATCCGTCGCTGGCCCCCGGGGACAAGAGGAGCGAGCAGGCTCTGCGGGTGCTGTGTGAGTCAACTGGGACATGTGGGAAAGGGAGGAGGGGGGGTCAGCGAGAGAGGTAGAGGACAGGAAATGTAAAGCAGGACCTCGGACTGGTTTTCATTTCTCCCTTGCTCCTCTCTTTATTGAGCAGTACATGCACATCCCTCCCCTCCGCAGTTTGATCTCTGCACCGGCAATTTCACATTAGCTCCCTGTAATAATGACCACACAGGAACTTAACCTTCCTCTGCGTGTGCACTTGCCCAGAGTTGAGTCAGAGCGGAAAAGGAGAGTTATCATTTGAAATGAAACTATAAATGGAGCCTCGCTGGACTCTGTGCTGGTGCTGCCACCCAGTGGGGGGGGCCGCGGTACTGCGTCGCCGAGGGAACGTGATGCCGTTGTATAAGCAGTTATGTCATTGTGGGAGGCAGAGGGATGGTGACGCCTACAGGAAGCAGACGGGACTAGAGGGAGACGGGGATGAATGAGGGGCTTTCTCTCTATGGTTTAAACTCATGAATGTTGTGTAACGTTACTGTGTGTGTGTATGTGTGTTTGTGTGTTTGGGTGTTTGTGTGTTTTCTCTTCCACAGATGCCCCAAACGCAGAGATCCAGCCTGAGAGCGATTTGCCCAGAGAGGGGGAGAAGTTCTATCTCAAGTGTGTGGGCAACAGCAACCCAGAGTAAGAGACACACACACGCACACGTGAAAGAAGTACACAAACATGCAAACACACTGTCTCTGCGCTCACACACCCTCGCAGCATGTGTTCACACTTGCACACACACACATATGCAGGCACAGGTGTCAGGACACTCACAGAGACAGCAGGCAATGTCACATCTCATTTAAAGAGCCACGATTATCGGTTTGTTTAATGGTATAAAATACAGATTTTAAGGGGAATAAATAAAAGTTAACTACTTCTTAACGGCATCCTTTAAAGCATATGCGTAAGTTGTATTACAAAAAAAAAAAAGCAATAATCACCTTTCCAACATTTCCAGGCAGTTTGTGATATCACCACTTCTCTGCATGTCCGACTTCTTTTGATTAATTTATGGGATGTTAGAGGATGTTGAAGTACAAATATACACCAGCTTGATGTGGAGCTGTCAGTCTCAGCTGTCAATCATGACATTTCACTCCCATCTAATAGCATCAAATAACTAATTCAAACCTTCAGAAACGTGGACAAACATCAGTGTGATAAAAAAACCACCTCAAAACCACAGAAAACATCTTTGCCAAAAATGAATTTAACGTGCAGTGTGTCTTTTAATTTTCTTATTCTTATGTCCCATTCACTTACATGGAGGAGGCAGAGTTTATAGCCAGTATTGCAGCCAGCCACCAGGAGGCGATCAAGCTTGCTTGACTTCACTTACAAGGAGCTGTCATGTCATCTTTATATACAGTGTGTGCGTTTGAAGCCTTCTCGTGTTCTCATGTAATCTGTCACCTTCACTTCATCCAGCTGTGATTTCTTGACAGTATTATTAATAAACCTTAGTGCGTGTAACACAGCAGAAAAAAACACTAACGCTTTAATTGGCTGCGGCTCCGATCGACAGTGATTGAAACGTGACACACATGAACGTGGCAGACGGCTCCAGGTGAGAGGGCGCCTCAGTCGAACATGACGCAGCTGCAGTTTAAAGAACCTGCGTGCACACCTGCAGATTTAGCTGTAAAAGATGTAATAGATAAACCTCTTGCATAGAACTTGGCCCTTTGTTTCCTCCAATAAAACATATTTATAGAAGCCTTGATTCTCACAAACAGATCCGGTCGGTTTGTAATCAAATCTTTTACCATTAAAAGGTTTCATGACATATATTATTCCAGAGGCTTCACACTAGGGTTAATGAAATACGCACATATTTTAACACACCCACATTTATTTACTGAATGTGTGTCAAAATACTTGGCAGGTACGCAATCGTAAAACAGAGGAGAGAAATCCTTAAATAATGCACAGATGGGCGACATGTGCAGACACACAGCAGCGACACACACTCACACACAGGGACACACTTGTAAGCACTCACACTTTAACGTGTTCAATTCCTGACACCTTCCTGAGAGAGTAGTCACTTGTTACAACACGACACGCACACGAGCACACTTAGACGCAGTTAACGGGAAAACACCTGCTCGCATGTTTCGCTGATACGCCGTGCACACGCACACAAGCAAACTGAAACCATGCGTCTTAAACCCTGCCCACACAAGTGCACTCCTTCCCCTGGCCTTTCTGCATTATAGATGAACCTCCAGCCAACTGCTCCTATTGATCCACTCCCTCCTCCTCCTCTTCCTCCTCCTCCTCCTCCTCCTCCTCTCCCTGCCTCCCTCCATCACCGTGTACCTCTCTCCGCCGCTGTGTCACTCACAGCTCGCTCGCTCCGCTCCGTCTAGTCACGACGCCTCCCCGCCCTGCCCATCATCCTCCTCCTCCTCCTCCTCCTCCACCACGTCCTTCCCTATAACTCTCCTCTATCTCTCCTCGCACCTTTTCCCCTCTAAACATCCCCCCATCCCTCCTCCTCGTTTTCCCCCTCCTCCTCTCTCCTCCTCCCCCCCGCCCATGTCAGCTCGTCACAGCACTGGCGAAGGAGTAAGACCAGCCAGTTAGTTTGATTGGCGGCTGGAACAGATAGGAGGGGGGGGGGGGGGGGGGGGAGAGGTGACTGTCATCGAATGTACACGCTTTTACAGGCAGCGTGGAATGAGTCGATAAATTATAGACAGGAGAAGAAGTGAGGTATGAACACTGAGCTGATTCAATTCCCAGGGCGACTTCCGATGCTAGAAACTGTTTATTTGTGGTACAATTAGACGCCGTGGATGAAAGCGTCCATTTAATGAAGGACTGTATGTTCTGTATGGGAAGTGATCCGGCTCTGTGGTAATAAATAGATCCGTGCAGTTACAAATGGCCCCTGCCGGCGCACGGATTCAGGGTTCAGCTCCCACGGGGATCGGCCCATTCTAAAAATGTGCTTAACTCACATGGAACACGGAGCGAGCTTTGGATAAAAGCAACCGCACAGTGACAGAAGGCCGTGTGCAAACAAAACAAACAACCTAAATGAAAATATGTGGCTACGGAAGAGGAGAGACAATGAGGGGAAGGCAAGGTGGCGAGGGAACGAAAACAAACCAATAGGAGAGAGGGGTTGGGGGGGGGGGGGAGCGTGGGCGGAGGGGAGACAGAAAGATTTGGTGACAAGCAGCGAATGACTAAGACAGATAGAGGGAGAGCGAACAGGAGGACGCTAGTGTGAGAGAGAGAGAGGAGGGGGGGGGGGGTGCTCAGTTATGTGCACCGCCGCTTGTGGAAGAGCTATTGTCCAATCACATCAGATACAGGTTACCCCCTCCACAGCTGTCAGTCAAAACCCAATCACCGTGACAACACCTCTCCTCCGACACACCCAGTCACTCAGCTCCCCCTCTCCTCCTCCTCATCTGCCCCCCCCCCTCCCCCAATCAAACTCAGTATCCTCTTCCTCTCCTCTTCTCTCCTCTAGTTTACTTTCTTCTCCTCTTCTCTCCTCTCATCTCTTCTCTCGTCTCCTTTCCTTTTCCTTACGTTTCCTTTTCTCTTCTCACCTCTTGTCTCCTGTCATCTTCTCTCCTCTTGTTTACTTTCCTTTCCTTTTTATCTCCTCTTGTTTACTTTCCTTTCCTCTCGTCTCCTCTCCTCTCCTCTCTTCTTCTCTTGTCTCCTGTCTCCTGTCCTCTCCTCTTTTATCTTGTCTCCTTTCTTTTCCTTGTGTTTCCTGTCCTTCAATTTTCTCTTCTCTTCTCTTCTCTTCTCTTCTCTTCTCTTCTCTTCTCTCCTCTCCTCTCCTCTCCCCTCCCCTCCTCTCCTCTCCTCTTTATGGTCACATCCTGTCTGGTTCAGAACAATAACTTATGGTATCACATTGCGTTCAGTGTTTCCTTGACGCCTGATGGAAGGAGCTCTCCAATAGAAGAGAAAGGGGTTTGTGCTTCACATTCTATTATATTTCTCATTATTCAATCAGGACGTCAGGGGAGCGCTCGCCATCGCATCACATTTCCTCCCTTGAACTCACTTAACCAAGTTAAACTCCCTAAGACTGTTCTCTTAACACGTTTGCAACTAGAAGCCCTTGCATAACTTTGACTGATTGCGTGCAAGCTTCTTTAAGTGTGCAAGGTCACGGCCACGGATAGAAAACAGCAGGTGACATTCACCGGGATTAGGATAATCTGCGACCTGTTGAAGGGTAAAGCTGGATATGTTCTGCACGTCTCTTACTGTCAAAGAAATCCCACGGAAAGGCAACAGTGAATTAAAGCCGCTAACCAGGATCGCCTCTGCAGCCAGAGCCTGATTAGCTTTATTCCTCTGTGCCGCGGCGCTTCGGTGTTGTCCAAAAAAAACTATTAAAAACACATCAGTGAGCCACATCATTGCACTCGTGTGGGTAACTGTCTGCTCTGTCTGGAAACGACGCTGATGAGAGTCAGAAGATAATGTAGCTGAGACACGGGCTGTAAAAACCAACACGGTGCTGGAAATTCAACTGAGGAGACGTCATTGTTCCGATATCGATTAGAGCCGATGTTTAATTGAGACAGGATGTTATATCAGTATTTCTCTCACTCTAGTGTTTATATTTGTTTTTACCTCCACTAAGGACGTTACGGTTTTATTGGTTTGTCTGTTTGTTCGGGGGAAATACACAGAAATACTGAACTGGATTTTATTTAAACTTTATTTAAAGAGTTGGGTTTGACTTTCTTTAACTTTTGCGTTCAGCAAGAAGAAGTATTCTCTATTTGCTGTTGTCTCCATCAAGGAGGCCATGTTTTCATCTGGGTTAGTTTGTTTGTCTGTTAGTTGCAGGATTATGCAAAAAACTACTTGATGAATCACGTGCACATTAACTTTTGGTGCAGATTGGGATCAGGGGATTTTTATTTACTTTCTTGAACATTGAGACACGGGGCTTATTTTGACGTTTTCGCAAAATTCCTGCAGAGAATGAATCTAGATCTGATCTAGATGAAAGAAAAATCTGCAATGTCAAGGGGACTGATATTTATGAGTGTGAGCAATTCAGTGCAGATCCATATAAAAATCTGCATCTATAATTAAAATGTGATTTCATGCTGGGGGCTGTTGGGTCTTGTCGGAGGCTTGAGCTCTACTGGGAGCCTTTCTAGTTTGTGAATGTTACAGTTCTGCAAAGTTAAGTCTGTAGTTGACCAATCACAACAGAGTGGGTCAGCTGGCCAATCAAAGCAAACTTATCGGGAGGGGGGGGCCTTAAAGAGACAGGCGCTCAACCTGAAGAGAGGAGCTTCAGCAATGGACAGTTCGAGGAAAGTGATGTGTTTTCTCAACATTAGAGCTTCAAGTGTTAAGACTCATTTAAATTACTCGCGTGAATATGAGCAGAAATATGTCTCCTTTCATTTTTTATTTTATTTATTTACTTAAGAAACCAATGGGACTGAGTGCAACAGACTGGGAAGTGAAGCCAGAAAGAAATGGGGGCGTTTTCAGGGATTTGGTGAAAATGAGAACAAATTAAAAACGGCAGATTCATCCTCAACCGTAAGAATACTGGTCCGATGACAGTACGTGTTGGATGTGTTACTAAGTGTTGAATTACACTCATATTTAGATACTAGCATAATTTAACACATTTTATATTAATAATTTAGCACAAACCACCCAAAGCTCATTCTTCCTCATGCTAATGATTACAGCTGCGAGGAAGGAGGAATATATTGCACCAGCGTTCCCATAATTGCAATAAAGAATGTCTTGAAGCGTATCATGACTTTTGTGCGGTGTTTACCGATGCCGTGCTCGCTAATTGAAAAGTTTCCACCTAAGCGTGCAGGAATAAACCACGAGGAGCAAGCATGATGGGAATCATCAGCATGGTCTGCACTTAAACTACCCGCCGTATAACAGCGATTGACTTCTGCGCATTACCTTTAATAACACTACCACAAGTTATGGCCTTGGAACGTGGAGGTAATTGATCAGTTAATTGCACATGAACCTGCATTGGCGCCGGATTGCGTTTTATCGCAGGTAAACGAGAGGATGTAGACAAACAGGACTCGGGAAATGCTTCTTTACATATTTATTTTTAACCCTTTTTTCATTTTGTCTCACACCAGAGCTGCTCTTTTTAGGCACAGTTAGGTTTTCTGTTCTTCAAATGAAGAACAGAAAACGTGGAGCTTCACGGAGAGTCCACGGTCGCCCCAGTGTTTGCTCAGCAGCAGGTGTCAAGGGAGCAGACGATTAGCTTTCACTCAGTTTGAGGATTTTGCCCTGCAGCCATAACTTAGAGTTCTTGTAGGTTTTGGCTCTCGGAATCACCCGATTACACTTTAAAAATATCCGTCTCAAAGAGTTTTGGGTTCAGCGGCTGGACAGACGCTCCACTGGCTTCGGTTGAGGGGTCACACATTGCCTAGTTTTTATTCTTCCAGATTTAAAGAGAGATTAATCAGTCCAACACATTCAGGTTTGTCCTCGATTCAGACTCCCCATCATTGTAATTACTGTACAGTGCTTAAGGACTTGTGCATTTACATAATTGATTCTTTTATCAAGGCACGTCTCGCTATCGCTCTCATACACAATCTGTTATGCAGAATGGATTTTTTTGACGCAGGCTGATTTGAAATGCTGATCTTCTTCTTCTCCCTCCATCTCTTTTAAGCTCTTTTCTTCCCAGAGCTGCTGCACTCCTCCCAACTCAATCCTTCTTTCCATCATTTTCCTCATCATTCCCCTTTTTTTTGTACTTTAACTGTCTGCTGCAACCCCCCCCCCCTACATTGCTCATTCCATCTCTAAACTCCCCTGCTTTTATCTTTTCCTCCCTCGTTCCCCCCAGCATCCTTTTCCCTTTCTCCCTCTACTCCCCTCTTGATGACTTCATCTCTTTTCTTTCTCCTGCAGCTCCCGTCACAGCTTCCTTCTCCTCTCATCACTTCACCTCTCTTTTGACTTTTTTATGCAAAATGTGCAGAGCATGTACAGTTCAACTCAGCGCTCTCTGTCTCCCTCCTCTCTCAGGCCGGCCTCCTTCATCTGGGAGAAGAAGGATGGTGAGCTCCCCTCGCTGGCCAAAGCCGACGGTGCTCTTCTACAATTCGAGATGCTCAACAAATCAGATAATGGCGTCTACCTCTGCCAAGCGGACAACGGCATCGGCAACAGCCAGGGGGAGTACACACTCCTGGTGCAAGGTAACGAGAAAGAGTGAAAGGAGGGAAGGGAATGTGTGGTGGGAAGGACATGAAGAAGAGAGGGATGGATTTAATGTGACAGGGTTGGGATTGTCTTCTTCTACGTTTCTTCATCACGTTTTTATTTTTTATTTCTTTGTGGCTATGCTTGTACTTCTTCCATCGTTTCTTCTCTTCTGATTTACTTTTGTTTCTTTCCTCCTGTTTTTCTTTTGTTTTTGTTTTTTCTCATCCTTCCGCGCCACCACAACCGCCACCGCTCACCATCCAACCGCTTTCGCTCGTCCGTGCGCTTCTCTCCCCTTGGTAACGTTCTTGTGTCCCGTTTCGTTCGATCCATGCCTACTTTTTTGCGCTTTGCTTTGCCTCGCTCCTCCTCCAAAGATCTTCGGGACCCAGACAACCGGACACTACCTCCCCCTCCACTGACCTCTCCGATATCTACGTCTTCCCCCTCCGATATCTACGTCTCCCCCTCCGATCATCTACGTCTTCTCCTCCGAATCCTCGTCTTCCCCTCCTACCGCTCCCCCACTGAAGTCTCTTATCTGCCTCCAGCTCTGAATCCACTTCAGCCTCCAGCTCTGAATCCACTTCCGCCTCCTCCTCCTCCCCCTCCCCCTCTCCTACTCCTACTCCCACCCCCTCGGAGGCTGACGTGTTGACCACCATCTCCGATTTCATCCACCACCGCTCTCTCAAACGGCCCTCTTTCCCGACTTGCCATTCTCCCCTTCATCCTCCCCGGCCACCCCTCCTCTCTCCTGCAAGCATTGCTCCATCACTGCCACTCCCTCCCTCCTCCTCCTCCTCCTCCCCGCCTCCTCCCTCCCCTACTCTCCCAGTTTCCGTCCAGCTGAATGGAGTTTACACTTTCACAGGTAAAACCATCTGAGTTACACACTTGGACACACACTTGCAAACAAGAGAGTTTATGAGGAGCTTAGTAATGGAGCAGAAAAACAAACACCGGTCACGTTAGTTCTTCTGCTTCTTTCCTGTCCCCTCAATACACAAACTGTGAATGTGCAGCGTTTGTTTATACATACAACACACACCACACCACACACACACACACACCCACACACACACACCACACACACACACACACACACTGGCCACAAAGACTGACTCACAAAAATTGTTGGGACACCTGATGAAGGAAAAAGTGGAAAAAATGTGTCAAAACTGTTTGATGTTTTTCTTTCTTGTTTCCCTCTCCCTCCTGTTAATGATACCTAACCGTCCAACCCCCCAACACACACTCTTCCATCCATTCATCACTTCATCCATCCAAACATCTAAACATCTACCAATCCATCTACTCATCCACTTGAGAAGACTGCTGCAGACAACATCCCAGGTATAACGTTTTCACCAGTCACCTGTGTTCTGACTTTCTGTGTTTCTAACTTTCCTTCCACCTGCCTGTCTGTCTGTCCGTCCGTCTGTATGTCTGACTGTCTGTACTTCTGTCTGTTTTATCTCTGTCTCTTACTCTGGATGAAAAAATATTTTATAGTCTGGGGACCCTTTGAACTTCAGAGCAGAGGATGAATATTTCATATTCCTGCCCACGTAATTCTTTGTTGTTGCCCATACATGCCAGATGAGCTCAACAACACACACACACACACACACACACTACACACACACACCCACACACACACCACACACACACACACACACACACACACACACACACACACACACACACACACACACACCACTCCCTCACATGTGACACATTCACAGTATTCGCACCCACGCTCTCTCACATCCATCTCACAAAGACATGCACACACTAGCATGACCCCTTAAGTGGTACAAGTCATTTACACAGTGTTTCACTTCCACTGCCATGTTTGTGTGTGTGTTTGTGTGTGTGTGTGTGTGTGTGTGTGTGTGTGTGTGTGTGTGTGTGTGTGTGTGTGTGTGTGTGTGTGTGTGTGTAGCACCGGGGAGGGAGGGGCCAGGCTTCGAGGTGTTCTCGGGTCTTGTCTGCTTTTCTTTGATGCTGACAGCAGGATTTATGGGCTCATTCTCATTCGTCTCGCCTCGTCAGCATGCCCCTCTCACCTCCACACCGGCCAGCCAGAGCGAGTGTGTGTGTGTGTGTGCGTGTGTGTGTGTGTGTGTATGTGTCATTCTGACTCCGCTCCACACCTCCACCACCCTCTCACCCCCCCCCCCCCCTCTTCTCCCTGTTCTCTGTATGTGGCTGGCCTCTGGTTGGTTGTTGTCGTGCTCCTTCACTTCTCTAACTGGCTGAAATGTGTCTTGTTCCTCCACCGTCGGTCATTTCCACCTGTTGGTGTCTCGGTTGGTCGTGTTTCCCTTCCTTCCCTCCTCAGTTTCAGTTTCGTCTGCATATCTGTTTGTTCATGGCTGTTTGCTGTGCCTCTGATCTCTCACTCCTGTGCTCTGACTGGGTGTACAAGCCAAGTTTTCTTCCTCTGACTGGTTGAATCCTCGTCCTCTTCATCGGTTTGACCCCCTCCAACATTCACCAAGTGCAAATCAGCCTCTTTGTTCAGCTCCCTTTTGATGCCTTTCACTATAAGAAGTGCTGCTTTTGAGTTGTGCCTTTCTCTGTGATTTTAAATTGACACCCAACGTTTGATCCGTTAGGAAAAGTCAGGCGAAATAAACGATGTAGAAAATGTTATTCTCCAAGGGGCGAGAAGCCAGAGGGTCTGAAACGAGGCAGATCGGGGGAAATGATCTAATATCGGTTGGTGGGTGAAAATCCTGAATCTCCAAAAAGAGTTTGTTTTACAAGTTTCTCCAAGTAAAAGAACATTTTTATATTTTGAAATTGAAATAATACTTAATCATACAGATAATTAAAACAAGTATATTTCTAAAGGATATTATTAATACAATTCCTGGTACTTTTAGTAAATAAGTAATTAGTAAGAGTTACTAATATATTGATAATCAACGCAAAGCACATTTTCACATTTTTAACATGGGTTAAACATTTTCTGCTCGTTTAACCCATGTCTGGTTTAACTAGCAGATAATTTGTGTTCAATCAGATTATTCTAAAGATTGAATCTGGTGCTTCGGGGGCTCTGGAGGTCTAGGGACTCCTGGAGGTCTGGGGGCATAGGTGCAGCTGCCTGTTCCCCCCGGTCGGTGATCCCACCTCAAACTACGAGTCTCTTAATCCACAGAAGAGCATAATAATACTTCAGTGAATGTGGAAAAAAATGTAAATGACCCTGGCCTGAATTAGCGGTAAGGATTTCACCCAACATCATCAGTGTTTGTCCCCACGAGTCTCTGGGACTGGGCGGGTCGAACTTGCGCATCGTGCTGCATGTGAGTCACGGATCATTTTTAATGGGCGGAGGGTGACACGGTGGCCTCTTTTCTTTCGCCTGGTTTTTTCTCTTATCCTTGTCTCTGTGTTCTGAAGCTTTGCATCTGTGCCTGGGTATAATGTACTGACAAGAGTTCTCTGCTTCCCTGTTCTTTGTTTTCTTCTCTTCTTCTGCTTTCTCCTCACTCTCCCCATTATTCTCTCTCTCTCTCTCTCTCTCTCTCTCTCTCTCTCTCTCTCTCTTTCTCTATTTCTGCTGCCTTTCATCATCCGTCTCCTGTTTCCGCCAAATTTCCTCCACCACCCCCTTTTCCCTCAATCTCTTTGAGTCTTTTTCCCTCTTTCTGCCTATTTCTCAATGTCTCCTCCTCCTTTTCTCTCGCTGTTTTCTCTGTTTCTTCCTCATCCATTCTGTCCATCTCTCTCGCATGACTTCCACGTCCTTTTCTTAACCACACCTTTCACCTTCAACCCTCTCCTCTCCTCCTCTCCTCCTCTCCTCTCCTCCTCTCCTTCTCAAGACCCCACAGCCATGTTGACCTCTTCGGGGGTGGACCACGCTGTGATCGGAGGGGTGGTGGCTGTTATCGTCTTCATTCTGCTCTGCCTCCTCATCGTCCTCGGCAGATACCTCATCAGACACAAAGGTCACCTGCTCACAGACACACCCGCACACGGACACGTGCACGTGCATGCTTGACAATACATGGAGATACACTTGCATAAATATGGATACAAATACGAACCAAGACAGGATCCTACACTTAAAAAACAACAAAGAAATGCAAATGCCCAAATATATATTCAAAGCACAAGCCTCACTTGTTTTACCCTCAAAGCAGAAGAAGAAAGTGAATGAAGAGGATGTTTATTCATTGCCTTTTAACACATTTTGGGTCACACAACTTCCTGCGAGATTAGATTTCCTGACACGAGCAACGTCTCTGCTGCGTATTTTCAATTAAATGATCAAATATGGGATTCAAAGTGATGTGGAAGAGATTTAATTGCCTTCGTACTCACATCAGCTCCTGTGCTCTGCTCTCTCTCTCACTCACTTCTCAAAAAATTGCTTTTGGAATATAAACAAACAGGAACAAAGCACATTCAAATGTCTCCAGTCCAGCAGGGGAAATTTAAATGGTAATATCGACAGGTTTTGGCCCCCAGGTGGCGCAGTTGATAGCCCATTACCCACCGCCACCAACACCAAAGTTTGCCAGATTCACTCCCAGGCTCCGGTGCCTCCAGCTGGGTCAGAATATTGAACACGATCGCCTGGCGCCCGGTGTTAACATGGTGCCAGGTCTGTTAGGGATCATGTCGATGTACTAGCGACTCCCTCTGGTTGGTTCAGGCACCTGTTCGGAGGCGTGCGTGTGAAATGATAGTGTGACGCTGTCTGATGCCTGCATGTGTTTCAGGCTGTGGGCCAGCAGAGGACAACAACAATAAGAATGAATTGAGATTTATTTAGCACAAAGCAACAGATAAATATAACGTGCACTCATATTCTATAACAAATAAGTATATCCTTGATTCAATGACCCTTTAAAAGTAGTTTGAGAAAATAGTCTAACCCTGAATTACACTTTCTATCTTTCGGCTTCTTTCAATGACATCTCAGGGTCTTCACCATCAAATGGATGGTTGTCCGAGTCGGGGCGGGCACGTAATAACAGGCGATCATATTTGTCATACTTTGGGGGATAGGTCGTAAACCCCGTCTCTGTTCAAAGATGGCCTCTGGCATCGGATGTAAATTTCTTCCTTGGTCACTCCTTGACTGGTCAAAGTCACAGACGCCCGATTGATGACTTTCACCTCTTCCTGGTCGATGCAGCGAGAGAGTTTTTGCTCAGACGCTGAACTGGTACCAACATTTGCTTTATCAGTTATGTACAACATGCATTAATCAAAGTTATTCAATTCTTCCGGTTGATAAAAACAGTAACTTGTGTCACTGAGAGCTGCAGAAAAACGCTTCTGGGATGTAGTCAACGTTATGTAGAGTCTGACCCTTTGACCTTTGAATTATGTGTTTTCAGGAGTTTGTCTCCTACTGTGCACCCAAACTAAAGAAAACTTAAACCATTAAAAACAATGATTTAGACATAACCACCGGGACTCTGTCTTCTGTCAGGGCCAGAGTTTGACTTCTGCTGACTCAGCAAACCCATCATCCCCCTCCCTCCCTCTCTCACTCTCTCACTCTCTCTCCTTCCACAGGGACGTATCTGACCCACGAAGCAAAGGGCTCGGACGACGCCCCTGACGCCGACACGGCCATCATCAACGCAGAGGGAGGCACCTCTGGAGCAGAGGACAAGAAGGAGTACTTCATCTAGACAGAGGAGGGAGCAGTGGAGAAAAGGAGGGCAGGAGGAGATGGAAAAGTTGGAGGACGTGTGGTAGTGGGGATGGGGAGGAGTGAAGGGGGGAGAAAAACCTCCATTTTGTTTTCTCGACGCTTCAGTTCTTCACTCGGTCGGAGGGATGACGGGAGGGGAAGGGAGGGGAAGAACTGTGGGCAGCATAAAGCGATGAGTTGAGCTTCGACTTGGTACTACCCTCTTTGCATTGATACAGGGAAGTGAGATTTTGCACTTGAACATACGGACAAACTGAGGTTACACACTCACACACACAGACACACACACACACACACACACACACACACACACACACACACACACACACACACACACACACACACACAGAAAAACGCGAGTCGGTTTTGGGAAACACCTCTTCCCACAGACTCGAACGCTCGTAGATGCTCAGAATATGGAACGCGAGCTTCCTACTAACACGTCTGAATTATGACATTTTTACACAAGCATCGCATCCTATTTCTAACTCGAAAAGGCAGAATTGTAACTCACATTCCGGCACCATTCCCCCCCGCCCCCCCCCCCCACTAACCCGTCCTGATACTCCACTTCTCACCACGACGCCAACGTGTCCCCTCGACATCCAAACCAGCTCAGTCCTTCACATCTTTTTTCTTTTGTCCAACCGACGAGGCAGAATCCCTCCGTCAACATCCGAGTGGCAGAGAAATCCACGTAAATCACCACTGACAGACACAATCCCCCCCCCCCACACCCCCTCCCCCCTCTCTCGCAGTTTCATCTTTTTACTCCATCAAACCTCTTTCTGTGCCGAAGATCCCCCCCACCCACCCTTAACGCAGCAACATGCAACAATCATGCAAAACTAGCATTCCCACCCTGCGCTACAAAGCCAAGGGGCTCCAGTATACATATATAAATATATATAAATATATATATAGAATTATATAGCATTCTTTTTACTTGACAGAAAATGTTTGGTGTGCTGTAAATACACTCTCTGTCCTCTCTCTACCCTCCGTCTCTCCTCTCTCTCTCTCTACATCTCCCTCTCTCCTGTATCTGATTCAGTCTGTTACTGCATTACAGTGACGTATATATACTCTTAAAATAAAATAAACGCCTGCCTGTTTTTATTACGTACGAGACAAAAATATCAGTATCTGGGGGGGAAAAAAGATTCTGAAAAAATAACCATGATGACGTTGCGATGAAAACTAACCTTAACTGCAAATATTTGTATGAGGAATGTTTCCTTGTTTTTTCTCTGCGTTCTTTTCTTTCCCGTTTTTGGTTTTCAGGACTCGTGAGAGACTTCCTCTCGTCGGCGTCTCGGTGTGTTGCTGTCAGTGTTAACAGTTTACAGTGTCTGTCAGTCTGTCGGCCCAGGAGTCCATGAATATCATTTACAACGTGTGGTTTCGATTTTGAGGTTTAGGTTGTTTTTTTTTATGCTGTTTGTTTGTTGACCTCTCTCTCTCCCCCCGTGTCCCGCGTCCACTGCCGCCATTTTGTCCTCCCGAAAAAACTAAACTGTAGCAAAACCTCGATCGAAAAACATTTTCAGAGGGGGGGGCAACCTGTTCGATGGAGCTTTCCTGGAGCGTCACTGCCCGGTGCTGGTGCTCGTGGACGGCTCCACTCGGCCCCTGCACCTCCCGCCTCCACCTTTCCTCCCCCCCACAGCAGACTGCTTGTCTTGGCACGAGCACCCGGCGCTAAATCCATTGAGTAGTGACTTCATGACTTCCTCTAAGACGCTGGCACAGTCGCTGCTCGCGGGAGGTGAAAATGCTCGCTTGCTTTCCACTACAGGGCCAAACAAGATTGCCTACATGCATTATGACAAACTTCCTGGCAACACAAAAAAAACCTTTTCTCTTATTGTTCCTTCTTTCTCTTTTCCTGCGTGTGTGTGCAGGAATCATTCGCCAGCTTAGCACAAGGTTTCCCACAAATGACGAGTGTTTTATTAAGGTTGTGAGTTGGCCTCGGTCCTGGCAAGCTCCGATTGGCCCGGGCGTGGAAATTGATTGCAATCTAACTAAGAGGCTCTGGGCTCCGGACTGCTCACGTGCCAAGGTTTGGCTCGACGGGCGCGGTGCCGAGCTGGAGTCTGGGCTGCACTAAGAAGAAAGTCATTCAGGAACTTAAACGTCCCCCCCTCCGCCCCGCTCGTCCATTTCTTTCCATTCTTTAATTAATCATCTGGTCTGTGTCCTGATCCACCTTCACCCGCTCTCCCCTTTCCTCATCGCTCCCCCCACCCCCCCAACGACCATCCATCTCTGCTCGATGTCCGATTCTCCTCGCTGGTTTCTCTCTCGTTCAGGAGTCCATGTAGACGTACAGTAGAAGTAGCGTCTCTAGATTCGCCCGGCGTTCGCTGATGGCTCTCCTCAGCACCTCCTGGGAGTGTTGCTACGGAGAGGAATCCATTTGCTGTTGTCCGTCGACCCGTTAGACAGTTATGTCTGTGATAGTTTTTGTACACCTTTTTTGGGAATGTTCAGGGATTGTGCTTTTCGTACCTTTCCCCCCCGCATTATCGTTAACCGCCACCACGCTGGCTGCATTTAAAGCCCAGCTGGTGCGTCTATAAGCTAGCTAAAATACAAAGGGTAATGTGACCCGAAGCAGGGTCAGCTGTTGTCTTACTTTCTCTCCTCCTGTGGCGTTCTCGTAAACTTGGCTTCAACAGTGTTTGAATTCCGTCGGACGCGGTTTCGACAAACCGAGGTGAACATTTTCTGGAGCTCATAACACTGTTGATCCCGCGTTTACGCCGCGTCGCTCTTCAGCCTGGTGTGTGCAGACCAGAGGACGGGCCTCGTCTCACAGAGCTCGCTGTCCACTTCCAAGAGATACCTTTGGTTTTGTATTTAATCCCAGTCCAATTCTGCTCTGTGAATGGAGAAAGGAAAATCTGCCTCATACCTAAAAAGTGTAGTGTCTTTTTAAAACTAATGGACCTGTATTTGCCTGTAATTTATCGTCCTGTCCTTCGTCTTAGTTAATGTGCTAGCATGTAGCTTGCATGAGAAACGGTTGGAAATGTAGATAGTGTCGGGGATGAGCAGCGGCGACGAGCTTCTCTCCTGAGGCGAGGGCGGCGGTCGGCCCCGGCTGACCTCGCCGCCGTTCTCTGATCTGCAAACATTAGGCCGTGCCCCGGTTCAACCATCTGTACCTCCTCATTAAAACAGAGGCAACTCACGAAGGGCCGTGTTCTTCTTCTTTTGCCACCACTGCTCCATTCAAACAACACAGAGGTACAGAGGAACTCTATCAGACTCATAAATCCCGTGCATCAGTGCAGTGATGACAAACTGTCACCAGATGCCAGCAAACAGCAGCTTGTCTTGTCCCGAGCTGTCCTGTCCTGTCCTGTCCTGTCCTGTCCTGTCCTGTCCCGCCACTCAACTCTCACCAACTCCTCTACGGGCAGTCGCACACTAGCTGCCTCTCATCCCTATTCGTTTTATGCTATACAAACAAATTGATTTTTAAATTCCGTTTTGTAAAAGGTGTGCATAATCTTAAATTTATTGATTTCAGTTCAACCGATAATCATATTTTTATTAGTTTGTCCAAAACTTGAAGGTTAGAACTTTAGTTTTTTGCGTATTTTATTGTTTCAACAACCATTTTTTAAAATAATTTTCGTGTATATAGTGTTGCCTTTACTGGATACTCTTACAAACGCACCCATGCACACACACTTAGGGTACATGCACATCCACACACATATCGGAATATGCACAGCAGGCATGGCGTCTGTGACTCTGGTGTATTTGTACATATGTGTGTGTGTGTGTTTGTGTATGAGTGTGAGATGTGTATTAATTGATCCAAACAGACTCCGAAAACACTCTGTACGCGTGTTGCGTTCACGAAAAATGTTATTATTTCAACGACTAAAATGACGTCTTTGTCTTTAGCTTCATTATTATTTTTGGATGATAAGTCTTCCTTTTGAATAAATGTCCATATCACATGAGAGTAGTGCTGTCACGTACGTTCCTTTCTACTATCGCCGAAGATGTCACCGAGGTGAGAGCCAGCCGCATGCTGTGGTGGGTTTGCCTCTGTTGGCCGTTTGTGTTCATGAAGTATTTGTTTTGATTTGGTTTTCTGTTCAAAAATACCAGTTCAGTTGTTGACTTCAATAAACATGCATTTGGGTTAATTTCACCTGTCGTTGTCGCTTCTTCCTGTTCAGAGACGTTTAGAGTCAGATGCTTTCTTGTTGCTGTTACTTTGCAGGTAAATACACAGCTTTAGGGGAAATGTGATACTTCTAAAAGCAGCTGGAGATTTCCAAAATCAATTTTAGAAGCAAATAAAAGCTCTAAAGTCCTAGTATTTGAAGTACTAATCTGACCAATGATCACTGTGTGTAGTGTAAATAATCAACAGGTTATAAAATGCCTCTCCTCATCCCCTTTTCACACTGTGCACTTACTGAATATGTCCAACAGGGGGCAGTGCAACACAATAACTCAAATCTCCTTTGCTTAAAAAGGTCAAATGTTTATAATAAAAAAAATGAAAACCTGAATTATACTAAATTTAGTTTCCTATTTGCAGACATGCTTTTCTTATTATTGCTGAAATAGATTATACTGTAAACTGTTTCTTTCTCTCATAAACAGTATAAAGGCCTCGTGGTCTCATGATCTTCCTTCCTTCCTTTCTTTCTTTCTTCCTTTCTTTCTTTCTTTCTTTCTTTCTTCCTTTCTTTCTTTCTTTCTTTCTTCCTTTCTTTCTTTCTTTCTTTCTTTCTTTCTTTCTTTACTTCTTTCTTTCCTTCTTATCTTCTTCTTGTTGCTTCCGCCCCTCTCGCTCTGTGGTTCGGGGGGGGGGCGGGGGGGGATATTGTTTCCACATGTTGATGCTGGGTTGGATGTTAACAATCAGCCTCACACTGTACACATGCTACTAGTTAATTACCCAGTAAGTAGTCCCAGTGCTCACACAGCTGGATGTTCCTAACTCTCTCCAGCTGTCGGAGAGAAGCAGACTGAGCTCGTTCCTAAACATCAATGTTCAAGAAGTATCATGGAAAACATGACGCTCAGTTTGATCATGTTAAATTTGATCAAAATGCATTTATACTGTTGCCAATAATAAGTGTGTAAGGCCTGTTTCATTTTAGGTTTTCACAAACTCAATTACATTTGACTGAAATGTATATTCTACAACATGATAGCCCACGTTGCTCGATCTACAGACAGTGGAGTCATGGACCTGTCTTCTCTTTTGGCTTTTGTCCCTTAGAATATTTAGAAAGTTTGGGTCCCCATACTTTAAACTGTGCAGGGTAACAGTGGTAAGTCATAGCTGATCAAAGATAGGACGATTCATTATACTGTGGCCAATCACAGACAAAGATTCATTGAGCCACATGTGTAAAAACCAGCAGATCCACAACTGAAACTCCAAAGAAAAGATTTCGGCCGGTCGTCACTTTAATATTCACTGACAGGTCGTTTTCCTTTTCTCTACTTTCCCTGTTATGAATATTCATGACTAAACTTTAAGTTTGAATCATGTAAATCCACACAGCCACAAACTTCTGTGCTTGGACTGACTAACATGAGGAAACAATCCCTCCATTGTTACCACATTCTGATTCAACTACTGGAAAACTGTGAGTGCTGCATAAAGACATGTGGAAAACACACACACACTGTAAGAGCAAGGACGGAGTCAGAAATACTTGGAGGGAAAATGTAATGTGCGTACGACCCATCACTCATAAGAATCAAAGAAAACATCTGCCTGGGTCTATGAAATATTACTTCATTAATATTTGTATACACGGATAAAGTAAGCACTTGTTTTGGGATAAAACATACAAACCGCAGATTTTTCTTCTAAAGATCTTCATGGGCCGACACTGGAAGAATAAAGTCTGACCCCGTGTGAATGTTTCAACACGTTTCAATCAAGTACAATCAACTTTAAAAACATGAACACTAAACTATATATCTTGATTTGGATAAACTCATTTTGTGCAACCAGTCTATAGTGTATACACCTCCAACTTGGTCAAAGATGACTGATTTGTCCTTTTATCAATATCTAAAAACATAAATACATAACCTGCTGTAGAATGTTGTGTGTCACAGTTGCATTCAGTCATTTAAAGGCCTTTGATTGATTGAAGTTTTCAGGTTCAGGTCGCAGTTCCCTCTGCGGCCACTGGAGCGCCCTCCTCTCCCTCTGTGGAGTCCAAAGCGGAGATTTGGAGCAGGGGGAGGGGAGAGGGAGAGAGGGAGAGAGGAGGGGGGGTGCCACTGATTGTAAGAGAGAGAGAGAGAGGGAGAGAAACAGAGAAAGAGAGAGAGGGGTATTCAGTCCTGTTTTAATGGGAATCCAGGAGGCACACAGGAAAGGGGGACGCAGAAACTGAGAAGGACAGAGAGAGAGAGAGAGAGAGAATAAAGAGAGAGAAGAGAGAAAGAGAGAAAGAGGGCAAATAAAAGTGGAGACAGGTTTATTTTACGCACGGAGGGGGGGGTGGGAGAGAAAACCGAGGAAGAGGAGGGTGAAGGAGCGCTGGATTTGTTTTCCTCAGAATGTGTCTCCTCTCACTCTCATGACTCCGGGAGGATTCCAGCTGAACGCAGCCGCGCCGGAGGAATTGATGGTGTCTGCTCGGGGACGCGGAGCCGACGGGAGGAATCTGAGCGCGCTCGGCTGAACCATGCCAACCCTGTGGATCCTAACTTTGGCGATCACCCTGAGCCGAGGTGAGAGATGTTCGAACCCCGCGCAGCAGGAAGTGACACGAGCAGGGGGGAGAGATCCTGCAAACTTTTCTTTTTCATTTCTCCTCTGTCCATCCTCTTTGTCCTTGTTGTTTCCTCTGCTGTGTGTGTGCGTGTGCGTGTGTGTGTGCGGGAGGCTGTGCGCGCTCCGAGGCTGAGTCCAGTGCCTCTGCTATTGTGCGTCTGTGTCTGGCACAGTGTGTGTATGTGCGCGTGTGTGTTGTGTTATTTGTGCTGCCCTGGACATCATCATTACAGCTCAGTGGCGCTGAAGAGTTAGAGTCGTGGGGTGTTCAGGGTCTCTGCTCCGCTGGGGGAAAATGAGATTCAGAGTAGACACACGCACGCACACACACTTATACACACACACACACACGCACGCACGCACAGACGTGTTGCGTTCATTTTTCTTCAATTAAACGTGAATGGGACAGACGTGGAGCATCTGCACGCGTCATCGCTTTGACGTGACCTTTGAAACGCACGAATAGATAAATGTGGTTGACACATGCATGCACACGCAGTGGGTCAACACAATATGCACGTATACGCGCACAAACACACACATACACTTTCTCTCTCTCTCTCTCTCTCTCTCTCTCTCTCTCTCTCTCTCACTCACACACACGCGCGCGCACGCACACACATTGCGCATAACCTGCCAGCCGGGGATGATAGATGAGGCGAGGATCCAGTGCACAGTCTGGTCACCGGGCTTTAACATGAGTCACACTGGATCAATTTCCAACACACACACACTCACGCGCATTCCATCAATCTCAGTGTGTGTGTGTGTGTGTGTGTGTGTGTGTGTGTGTGTGTGTGTGTGTGTGTGTGTGTGTGTGTGTGAGCAGGGGAGAGAAAAGGCCAGAGTCTCATGAGAGGGAAAGTCAATGTGTGTGTGTGTGTGTGTGTTAGAGACAGACCAGTGCGCCCTCTTCCTCTTAGCATGCAGGTAGAGTCTGGACATGCTCGTGCCCGTGCACGCGGCCTGGCTGCGAACGTGCAGGTGCCAAGAAAAATTCATATTTTACCGTAAAGACGGAGACATATTCACTGGACTGGAGGAGAAACCCCATTACTAATATTAATGTCCCTGTTTATCGATCACCTTGATAGATTGCCTCTCCCTCCCTCCCTCTCTCTCTCTCTCTCTCTCTCTAGCCTACACACACACACACACACACACACACACACACACACACACACACACACCGACTACCAGTGTGAGGGAGTGTGTGTTTCTGTTTGAGGGCAATCACAGCTCCAAAGACAGAGGTGATTAATTGAGGTGGCCTGATGTGAGCAGTTCATCCAATAGCGTGTGCGTGTGTGTGTGTGTGTGTGTGTGTGTGTGTGTGTGTGTGTGCGTGTGTAGGTGTGTGTGTGTGTGTGTGTGTGTGTGTGTAGGTGTGTGTGTGTGTGTGTACCTGTCTCAGCACCTGGGTCTCTTGGTGCCGCAGGCCGCCGGTGTGATGAGCCACAGACGGTTATCTGCATAGACAGACAGTGAGAGGAGCTCGCAGGCTGGAGCAGAGCTGACCACCTGAGTGGAATAAAACAGAATCTAATATCATGATCGTCTTAAACAAGAACGTGGAAACGAGCCGTCGACACGACAGAGAGAGAAAAGAGAACATCAGCATCTGGGGTTTTTAAAATGGATGCATTCAGCTTTCAATGAGAATCCAGTGAATGAGATGAGACTGGTCGACAATATGATGAATCAGTGTCATCAGGACGAGAGCTGGAAGCTGGATGGAAGAGGAGAGAGAAGAAGACAGAGAACAGAACAGAACAGAAGAGAATCAGAGAGAGAACAAACATGCAGAACATTAGAGAACAGAACAAAATCACAGAGAAAACAGAACAGAACAGAACAGAGAACAGAACAGAACAGAGAACAGAACTGAGAACAGAACAGAGAACAGAGAACAGAGAACAGAACTGAGAACAGAACAGAGAACAGAACAGAGAACAGAACTGAGAACAGAACTGAGAACAGAACAGAGAACAGAACTGAGAACAGAACAGAGAACAGAACAGAGAACAGAACTGAGAACAGAACAGAACAGAACAGAACAGAGAACAGAGAACAGAGAACAGAACAGAACAGAACAGAGAACAGAGAACAGAGAACAGAGAACAGAACAGAACAGAGAACAGAGAACAGAACACAGAACAGAACATAGAACAGAACAGAACAGAGAACAGAGAACAGAGAACAGAACAGAACAGAACAGAACAGAGAACAGAGAACAGAGAACAGAACAGAACAGAACAGAGAACAGAGAACAGAGAACAGAACAGAACAGAACAGAGAACAGAGAACAGAGAACAGAGAACAGAACAGAACAGAGAACAGAGAACAGAACACAGAACAGAACATAGAACAGAACAGAACAGAGAACAGAGAACAGAGAACAGAACAGAACAGAACAGAGAACAGAGAACAGAGAACAGAACAGAACAGAGAACAGAACAGAACAGAACAGAACATAGAACAGAACAGAACAGAACAGAACATAGAACAGAACACAGAACATAGAACAGAACAGAGAACAGAACAGAACAGAACAGAACAGAGAACAGAACAGAACAGAACAGAACATAGAACAGAACAGAGAACAGAACAGAACAGAACAGAACAGAACAGAGCAGAACATAGAACAGAACACAGAACATAGAACAGAGCAGCAGATCAGTGTCTCCAGCTGAGCCGCTGTACTAAGCCTGTAAATGTGATCAGAGTGAATCCGTCCCCGACATGCAGCTGCTGCAGCCTAATGTGTGTTTAGCCTGTTTGGACTCTTCCAGGTGTCGGCTGCATGACAGCTCCGACTGTCTGAGCGTCCTGATTTACTGCACACACACACACACAGTCACACACACAGACACACACACACACGCACACACAAACACACACGCATACACAAACAAACAAACAAACGCCAACTACATCTCCGTGTGGTTGACCGCGTGTCTTTGGGCCTCTGTAATTACCATTCAGTCCTGTTCGTGTGTGTGTGTGTGTGTGTGTGTGTGTGTGTGTGTGTGTGTGTGTGTGTGTGTGTGTGTGGCGTGTTGCTGCTGTGATCCGACGCTGTGCTCCCAGCGCCGCTCTGGCCACAGGCGGGGAAGCGTGTTTCTCACAGTCGATTCTTGAACAGCACTTTTGCTTGAGCTGAACATTTTTGCAGCCTGATCATGCAAGCAAAGCAAGCAAAGCAGTTCTTGCACTGCCAGCACCTGTCCCATCTCCCTGCACTCCCCCTTTCACACACACACACACACACACACACACACACACACACACACACACACGTTTTCTTTTTTACCCCCCCCCACGCCTCCGACACTCTTTTCTCGCAGATGAAAAGAGACAGGCTAAAAGACAGAGAGATGGAGGCAGGGAGAGACGAAGAAAGGAAGAGACAGCGGGGTTCAGTCCTAATCTGTTGACAAGAGGGGATGTTTGAGGATAAACAGAGGCAGAGCTGCAGCGAGAGAGAGAGAGAGAGAGAGAGAGAGAGAGAGAGAGAGCGAGAGGGCCCCACTGGCTCCAGTCTCAGCTTCAACAGCGACCCGGCTGGACCTGGAGCGTTTGGCACTTTACAAGTTGACGCGCAGGTTCATTCCCAACGTGTGGGCTCCAGAGGCTTTTTTACCTGAAAAGTTTTCACCTCTTGTCCAAAACACCCAAAACCTCTCAAAGAATCTGAATCTAGTCCAACTGTGAGAACGCAAGTATCCAAGTTAGTTGCCGTGGACATTCTCTGGAGTCTCTCTGGAAGTAAACTCTCTGGATAATGTCCGAATGCGCCCATGTGAGAATACAGCAGGAGACTCTCCGGAGGATTCACCGCGAGCGAGCGGGTGCGTCGGTGACGTTTCTGACACGCAGGCAGACACAAAACTGGAAAAAACGTAAAGAACATGAATATGTCAGAATGAAACGAAAGGAGTCGTGCGGGTAGAAGACGCCAAAGAAGACAACACGATTAGAGAGCTTCTGGTGACACAGGCCAAGACACCGTCACTCGCTTTAAACTGTGTTGTAAACTCCAGAGAATGTCCGGGACCCACCATTCTTCAGGGTTCATGTCTGATACCGTGTAACTGTCTGGGATCATTTGTTTTCCGATCATTTAAACTTTTAGATCGCTGCGCTACACCAGCTCGCAGTGAAGGGATTCCTGCTACTGTCTGTTTAGTCAAGATTCACTAAATCTCATCTGCACTTCCTCACATTGGCAGAGTATTACCTCAAGGCAAGATAAGAGAGATTATATAATTTCCAGCTAATTCATCTTTTGATCATTTGGCTACAGGGAAACCCACGGTTGCATTGCTGGATTTTTTTTATTTTGCCAGGGGGTGAAAATTCAAAAAACTGACTCACCCACTTCATTCAACCACCTCCGCATCCTTGTGCATTGTGTAGGTACATGGGGGGGGGCTTCAAGATGATGAATTAAACTGATTCATTCAGAAATATAAACCATCAATGCCCAATATACACTTCAAGGAGACATATCCTTCTTATATTCAGGTTGATCATTTCAATTAATTAAAAAGTTTGACAAGCAATAATGTTTAAAAAAATGTCATCGCTTTCCTCAAACTATCCGTTTCTGCAGCACCTCCTCTCAGCCTCTGTCTGAAAGACTTGCTCTTTGTTCAGGAAACTTCTTCAAGGCCACGTTCAGACCTGCAGCGCTGCATAAAAGAAATGTGGCCTCGTCATTAATTTGAATGAGAACAAACTGTTCTGGAAAGTTTGCATCACGGGACCTGTGTGATTTCAGATGATAAGATGACAAAGAGGTGATTTTCACAAACAGACTTGCTCTTCGTGTAATTAGCACAAAAAGAACACACAGTGAAGTCCTGAGGTCTCGATCCCCTGAAGGAAGTTTGAAACGCTCCGATACAGAAAACAGCTTTTAGAAAACAGCAGTGGACCAGAAGTGATGGAATCCCGTTCTCCCACTGCAAAGGGAAAACAATACTCAATACAATATTCATTAAAAAATAAGTGCACCGATGACATTGTTCAATATGGACGGTGACTGAACATGTTCATCTCCGTGGTGGATTTTCACTGATGAGCATTTCTTGCATGAGCAGCCTCAGGACGAATCAAACCCCGAGTCCCGACCATTAGTCCCGTACTGTACTGATTGTGCCATAAAAGCAAATATAAAAGGTTGACTGACTCCGCGGCTCTAATTGGGTGGTAAAACAAAATCCACTTGAATAAAAAGCGTACTCTCAAAAGAAGATAATTAAGAATGACGTGACAAGCGCTGTTTAAGAGCAGAGGTTCAAACAACATCGCCGGCGCAGTAAAGTGTGTGTGTGTGTGCATGTGTGTGCGTGTTTGTGTGCGTGTTTGTGTGCGCGCCTCGTCCCAAAGCCCTCCAGTACCTGACAGATCTGATATCCTTACGGCTCGGGAAGCCTAATCCGAGGTGACAAGGAACAGCAATTAAAATAGATAAATAAAATAATTGGCACAATTTGCCATCGCTTAATTCACAGCAATGCCCCGATAATCTAGTAATCTGCTTTGACGACAGCAGCAAACGCCCCCTAACCTCCTCTGCACATGTTGATTTGTGTTTTGGGGTGTGTGTGTGTGTGTGTGTGTGTGTGTGTGTGTGTGTGTGTGTGTGTGTGTTTCGGTGTGAAAGACTGAGGAGTACGCAGAGCAGAAAGCATCATGTGGTATTAGAACTGACACCCATCAATCTGCCTGATCTGTCGGCCTGAATAATGGAGGACTAGTGGACACGGAGAGGAGGAGGAGGAGGAGGAGGAGGATGAGGAGGAGGAGGAGGAGGAGGAGGAACTGGAAGACAAAGAAAATGAAGGAGTATACATGAGAAGAAGACGAAAGGAAAGGGCCAGGAGGGGAATTCAGATGAGAGGTGGGCAGAGGAGAGGCAACGATCAGAGGAGGAGTGAGGAATCAGATGTCAGTGAAAGAAGGGCAGAAGAGGAGGGAGAGGAGGAGAGAGAGGCAGAGGTGTTGATGAGTAGAGGAAACGAGAAGGAGCTAAAAAAGGAGAAAAGGTAGAAGAAGAAGGTTTAGGGAAAGTGATGGAGAGAAGGAGGTCAAGGGAGAAATTTGAGGTGTAAAGGACGACAGCAGATGTTTGTGGGAGCTCAGAGGAAGAATGGAGGAAGAGGAGGAAAGATGTTTCAGACCAGGTAAATGTAAGAAGGTAATGGAGAGGAGGAGATGAACAGAGCAGACGGGGGAAAAGGAGGAGAGCCAGGGAGCAGATGGAGGAAACAAATGGAAGGGAAGAGAGGATGAGGTCTGGGGGAGAGTTTGGGCAGAAAGAGAGGAGAGGATTTGGAGAGGAGGAGAGTAAAGGAGGACGAGAGCAGAGCAGAGATTTATGGGGGATGACACGAGGGAGAGTGGGGAAATAGAGGAGGAGATGAGGAAATTGGAGAAGGAGGGAAGTGGAGGAGGAAAGACAGAGGGAGGAAATGCTAAGGATCGGGAGGCAGGAGAGAAAGATGGAGATGTGGGAGTTAAAGGCAGAGGAGGAGGAGAGAGAGAAGAGGAGTGTATGAGGGGGGAGAAGGAGGACAAGGAAGAAATGTGGGGAGGAGGAGGACAACAGAGGATTAAAGGAGGACAGCAGATGTTTGAGGGAGCTCAGAGGAGAAGCAGAAGAAAGAGGTTTGAGGACAGGTAAATGAAGGAGGGGAATGAGGAGGAGGAGATGATGCAAACAGAAGTGGAAGATGGGGAGAGCATCCTTCAGAACAAGGGAGCTGGAGAAGGAGTGTGTGAGATGAGAGGAGGAAAAGAGAATGAGAGAATTTGGATGAGTGGAGGAGAGAAGGAAACACAAATGGACACAATATGGAGTTTGAAGGGAGGAGATCAGAGGAGGAGAGGATGATGGCTGGAGCAGAATTTGGGTAGGAAGGAAAGAGAGGGTTGGGAGAGGAGGAGAGAAAAGGAGGACGAGAGCAGGGCAGAGATTTATGGGGGATGACACGAGGAAGCGGGGAAATAAAGGTGGAGATGAGGAAATTGGAGGAGGAAAGAGGGATGGAAGACAGAGGGAGGAAATGCTAATGAGGGGGAGGCAGGAGAGAAGGATGGCATGAGGTGCAGTAAAGTGTGGATGAGGAGGAGAGGAGGAAGAAGGAGAGTCAGGGAGCAGAGATTTATGTGGAGGGGCTTGCAGCCAGGGAGTGGAGGGAAACAGCCAGGCCTATTATAGATGGGACTCTCCTGGGAGAGCAGGTCCTGGAGCTTTCCAGGCATTTCCACCGTATTTCACCGCGGCTCCGAAAGCTGCACGCTGCAATGCACAAAGCGCCGGCCTCGCCAGAGTCCTCAGCCCTGGGAGGATAAATAAAGTGGGTCCCTTCCACTGCATGCGTATTCAATAAAAGTGATAAAAGGCTGGAAGTAACCCTTAGCTTCAGTGGGAGGGAAAGTGAGAAACCAAACTGGCCACCCTCTCCAAGGAGGAGCGTTCAAAGAAAAACTCAGACATCAAACGCACCACGAGCGTAGAGCGCGTCTGCTTTCATACGAGGGAAGTCAACAGAAAGGTCTGAGAGATCAAATGATCCGAGTGTGGAGGTAGTTTGTGTTCCGGCTTCTCTCTGTTTCTTTGTCTGCCTCGGTTTTCTCTCGCTCGCTCACCGTCGGCGAGAGGTAGAGGGGAGAGAGAGAGAGAGAGAGAGAGAGCAAGAACAATTGAATGGGCCTCCCACATAAAATCCATTCAGAGGCGTCTTGAGGAATGAGAATGAGAAATTGTCCGACGCAGTGAATCAAATCAATCTGATCCATTACAAGATCACTATCAGAAGGTTTTCCCCTTTGTCTTTGCCCCGGATTATGCATGCTGCTGGATAAGTGTGTGCATGTGTTTCTACATATCTGTGTGTGTGTGTGTGTGTGTGTGTGTGTGAGTGTTGTGTTATTCAATACCTGACGTAGCACCGTGTCTCATGTAATCAATGAAAGAATTACTCAGTTAACTCATGTGATTACTTGAACGACAGACTATCGAATACAAAATTTGCCAGTTGTTGGAGCTCAGCGATAAATCTGAAATATACATAACGACGGCCTGAGGGTCTGAGACGACATGTCAGGGGCACGTCAACGCCATCTTTCTCTCTCTCTCTCTCTCTCCGCGTTTCCTGTTCAACTCGTGAATGTTTACTGTAGAAAATAAAGACGAAATAAGGCCCCACAATAATCATCTTAAAAATGGGAAATCAATATTGACAACTGTGAAATACCAGAGAACAAATGTCGGGCTGGGCGATAAAATGACGACAATAACTATCACAGTATAATTTCCATCAATAACAATATTACTAAAGTTCAAATATAGCCTATATCAATATAAAGCTTGTGCATTGTTTAAAACCTCAAATTTCCCTCAGGAGCAAAAATCTGTCTTTAAACTGACATTGATTGTGATAATGATCGATATCAACATCAATATTTTAGTCTCAAAATGTGGAATAATACCTGTAATTGTTGATTATATGTTTTAGTGATTATATTCACTATCAAGTTTTGGCAATTACAGCTTGAAATAGTCTGAGATTGGTTTAATTTTCTTTAATTAATATAATTAGACAAAGTTTTTTGTCTTTTGCCAAACTCACCAACCTAAGCAACCAACATGGTTTCCTTCTGCTGCGTCTTTTACACAAATCAAACCTGTTTGGGGAATAACATAAGTACAGTAAACCTCTTCTGTAGGTGACACATCTGCAAGAACACTGTCAAAATAAAAACAGAATGTGCAGACAATTTTATATTACACTGCGTTTTATCCTCATATAACAAGGCAGATACTAAATTCCATTAAGACTTAATATCTTATTGAAACTAACGCTTGAGCTACAGGAAAAAAAAGTTTGTAATATTTAATACTTTCCCTCTGTAAAATCCGATGCATGAAGATCATAATCCTAATTTTTCACACCCTACAGACCCACTATCCACTGGCTCAACTTTCACTTAATTTAACATTTAGCTCTTTCCAATCTTCCCCCGTGCACAGAGGCTTTTCCAAACTTATTTCCCTTATCACAAACGGAAACTTGTGTAACCAAATGATTTCATTGCATACGCGCCAATTTCCTTTTTTATTTCCTTTTTGAAGTCTCACGATATCCCTCCATTCCTTATGTTATTTCTTTTTTCCTTTGGTGGATTTTAAACGGCGATAAAAGAAGCAGCAGCGACTTAAAGATGGAGATGGACAACATGATTACGGATGATGAAAGCTGGTATCCATCACCACCCACTCTGTTTGTGTTTCCATCCTCCCTCCGTCTATCTGCCTGTTCCTCCTCTCTCCCCTCTTATGTTTTAATGTAAGTCGATAACTATCAGGAGCTGATAACACCCTGGGCTCCGCTCGGCTTGGTGAGGCTCGATGAGGCGAGGAGAGGAGAGAGCGCGAGCGGAGTTGGGTGAGGTGGTGAAGTGTGTGTGTGTGTGTGTGTGTGTGTGTGTGTGTGTGTGTGTGTGTGTGTGTGACACTATCTCCCCTCAGTGAGGCCTATGTGCTCGGGTGCAGGAGATAAGCGAGCAGCTCTCAGCGCTGGCGGTGAAGGGGGGGGGGGACAGTGACGTCACCGCTTGTCTCTCAATCCCGTGGCGGTAAATGAAGTTATGGTGGCACAGGTGGAGATTATGACAGAATTAGATTTGTCTCTGCTTCACAAAGGAGATAAGACCGTGATTAGTGGCTGTGTCACTCACTCACTCACTTCTATATTTACTTCTGTGCAGAGAACTGAGCTCATTGGAAAATGAACACTTCTGGATACTAAAATGTGTTTTGGGATTTCCCCCCCGGACGACGCTGTTGTTGTTGTTGTACGTCATAATCAGAGACTTTAAAGGTTCAGGGTGTAGAATTTAGTGACACCTAGTGGTGAAGTTGCATGTTGCAGCTGAACACCCCTCCCCTCACCCTCCCCTTCCAAACATGACAGAGAACCTGTGGTAACCTTCAGTTGTCATAAAAACTCAAACGGTGTTTAGTTTGTCCAGTTTGGGCTACTGTAAAAAACATGGCGGCCTCCGTAGAGAGGACCCGATGTAAATATTTAAATTTAAAGGAACCATTCTAGAGTAAGATAACAACAATTTGTACAATTTAGATGATTAAAGACTAGTGAAAACATCACTAGGATTATTTTATATTCAATTTCTGCCAATAGATCCTGCGGCCCTTGCTCCTCTCGACTCCCCCCCCCCCGCGAGCCGAGGCGCAATGCATGATGGTATATATTGCTCGGTTAGTGACGATCGGTTATACACTACTTTTCATGATGCATTGTGGGAAACAATGTGTGCAGGATATAAGAAATTTCACAAAATATTCGGACATCACTACAAAATGGTGAATTCGTTATAAAGTGGACTATAAAGAGATTGTAAATGATTTCGGACGCAGCCATTGTGTTTGTGGTTCATTGGGATTTTTTTAGTTTTGGGCAAGTTGCACGCAAGATTTCTGCTGTTGATATTTCAGATAATCCATAATAACAGTGTGGCTTTGTTTGATCTAAGTGACTTGGTGAGTCATGACAGGGTGACAGCACCCGTTAACATCCTGAAAACCAAGCAGCTAAACGCAGCAGAGAGATTTCAAAATGTCACCCAGGAAGAAGGCTTCATGTTCAGGTTGTGACATTATGGGAACGCAAGTCTGATTCGAGGATGAAAATCTAGTTCCCAAGAGGTAAACCGATAACTTTAGGGATATGACTTATGGTTATGGTCTTCATGTGTGTGTCTGTGTGTGTGTGTGTGTGTGTGTGTGCCACAATAAATGCTGAGGGCCAGAGGAAAATAAAAGAGTGGGTCTGCTACTACCCAGATGGGGCGAGTAAAAAAAATAAAAAAATAAAAAGGGAGAGGAAGCAGAGAAGCAAAAGCGAGCGTGTTGGGGGAGAGCGAGAGAAAAAGATAATTTCTTAGCTCTTCTTTTAAATAAGTCTGTTTCTATAGCAACCATCCAACCAGCCGCTGGAGAGACAGCGAGCGAGAGGAGAGAGAGGGAGAGAGGGGAAAGTGGGGGTGCACCAGAGAGACAGACGGAGGGATAGAGAGAGAGAGAGAGAGAGAGAGCGTTACCATAGCAACGGAAGAAGAGGGAGGAAAAATGACTTGGAGAAACTTTAAAAAAAACATATAGGAAGAAAAGGAAAAGGCGAGATAAGCAAAGGAGTGAATTTACAGCACTGCAGCACGGAACGGTATCGGGCCAGTTCCTCGGCAAGTTAATTAAAAATGTGATTAATTACTCATCACTCGTTGGAGAAAAAAAAAAAGAAGAGATTATATTACTTTCTTATAGAAGTTCAGTCGTGTGAGGAGGTGTTTCTCACGTCCAGGGTCCAGGAGGTAAAAGTCTGTTTCTACACGAAGGTGAATTACAGTTGGAGCAGAGCATGAAACTACGGAAGCGTATTGCATTCACTTGAGATAAAAAAAATAAAATAATAATCTGCTCGGTTCTAACGAGATAATTAAGGAAACTCTCCTGGTTCAATGATCAGTAGAAAGACGAGGTGCTGTCATAGCCAATCAAAAACGCTTCAAATACCTCCTGTTAAAGTTGTTGATTATACTTTGTTGAAACCTAAAGAAAGATCAGAATCATAATCTGTCTGATTCTGTCTTTTGGATAACTTAGTTGTATTTTGTTCTCAACTGACACGACACAAACTAGACATTTAATCTATATCTTGTTAATTTCTTGTTAATTAGAGAGGCAACAAAGACACTTGTGTTAAAATAAGGGAAACATCATAGTTTTGATTAAATGTAAATGAACATTGCATAAACCAGATTCTTTCCCTGACTGCAGCTTCGTGCTGTGTGAACATCATCAACAGACCTAAGTAATGCTGTCAAACTCCACAACACAATGTTTTGGTGGTAATAAAAAGGTTCTCAGTGAGTTTCCTGAAATGTTTCATATATTAAAACGGTGAAATTCATCAATTTACAACATTTCATCATTATATTAATAGAAATCTGCTTTATGGTTCCTTCAAAATGCATTTGCTCTTACAAAATACGTCTCATTGTTGACGTTTGTGTCTCAAAGCACATGGAGAAGATTCTGGGAAGACAAAAATAATCTGTGAAAATTCTCTTAATAATGAAGCCTCACTGGGATCTCCTGAACTCCTCCCTCTTAAAAAATAAGTAATCACATTACTTCTCAACAGTGTAAATGTAAACTAAAGTCCGACCGAGCGCAGTGACGTGACTCCAGTGTAGCTGGGATATAAAGAGAGGCTGTGCTGTGACAATATTGGCTTTGGCTGCTGCCTGATTGTCCATTCTCAGCTCTTGACCACACATGACCTCCATCACTATGTGGAGAGGGCGAGCGAGCAAGGAAAAGCACTGGGGGGAGGGACGTGCGGAGGGAGAGAGAGAGAGAGAGAGAGAGAGAGGGAGGAAGAGGATTGATTGGGAGTCCCAGAGTTCAGACAGCTGACCACAGAGGCCTCGATCCGTTCCCCCAAAAGCACTGAAGCTACATGATGATCCTAAATAAGAGCCGACGTGGGTCGTGTGGGGCGAGAGGGACCAAATTCTTCATCCTATAAACTGATGTGTGCACGATTGTATTTAGTGCACGAGCAGCACGTGTCGGGTTCTAGTGATGGACAAAGTCGAAAGGTGCCGTGAGCTGCGTAAATGTGAATAATTTTAATTTACGTTTAATAGCTTTACGATCAAATGTGTTTTTAGCAACTGATCTTTTATGAAAGTTCCTCTGATGGTTTGCTTCTGGATTTTAATTAATTTCTCTCGACAGCAGTATACGGTGAAGATTGTAAAGCACAGGAGGAATTTTTATTTCCACCAGCTTTGAAGGATACCACTATTTGATTATGTGAAACTCTTTTAGATTTAGTGAAGGTTGAAGCTGAAGAGAAATATGAGTTTCAGTTAATCCAGCTGTATCTGCTCCTGGTGGTGGATTTACAGTCGTAACAGAGTAAGCAGAGTGGTTTGAAGGTTCTTCTGCTGGAAAACTCCCTCAAACATTTTACTCTTCAGCCGTTGTTGCTTAAATCACTGTAACGCTGTCAGAGAGAATACGGCTCAAGGTTCCTCGGAATCCAGAATCACTCAGATTCCTTATCTCACTCCACTGATCAGTAAATATAGAGCTTTACCAGGAACATTTAGGAACCAGAACGTTTCATTTTATCCACCTGTAAAGAACTCATTCATCTCTGCTTTATATTGTAGTATATGTTTATGTAAATGCTTTATAGTATATCTTTAGTATATTATATTATAGCATATTTTAAGTTGATTTATTACGGTATATATTAGGGGTATGCTCTAACGTACATGAAAGTGTTAGTATACTGGCTATAAACACCATCCGTGTACAATGGCAGCAGCTTGCCATGTTGTGTTTCTAGACCTTGACACAATGCAACTTAAAAACTGCCTCATAAATAAGTGATCGCTCTTTTTTTAATTTTTATAAAGGTTAAATGCACAACAGCAGCCTGAACATGATTTAGTTCTGAATTATTAAAAAGCCACTGTACTTTTATCAAACTTTTTCCTCCCATTGTAAAGTTTGGGTGTTAGTGTGCGACCTCACAGTGAATCAGAGCTTTTTCGCCTTTTTTGTCTGTGTCTGGTGATTCCTGTTTCTCAACAGCGCAGAGAGAGAATCTGGTAGATTTGTCCTTTGAAAGAGCTCAACAAAAGGTTCCCGTCGTTAGAACGCCGTACGGAGCCGGGTGAAATTAATGGGGTTTGGAACAAAAGGTTTCGAGAAAGATTTCCCCGACTATTCCCCCGCGCAATTATTTAATCCCTTGTAATTAGTCTGCGTGTTTGAAAAGGAATACACATTTTCTGTCTCCCCCCTTTTTTCTCCCTCGTCAGTTGGAAGATGAAATCGCAAGGAAGAAGAAAAACAGCCCGTAAACACCTGCTGGCTTTGAGCAGCAGTTATGATATAGTTTTCAGTCACTAACGATTTACGTTCCTCATACTGGACCTCATCAGGGTTGTTATTTTCCACGAGGAACCGTCGTGATAATAAAGACGTAAACTCCGGGCCAGCTCTTCTGCATGAATTAAACCTTTCTGCGTTTAGCTCCAGTGCACTCAGGACTCTCATCAGACCACTTTCTTCTTCTGCTTTTATGGACCATGGCTGTTTTGGTGAATTCTGCCCAGCAGATAATGAGCAGAGTGTCGTCATTTGATTTCTGGCTGAGCCCACACAGGACAGCTGTCTATTTTAAGCTATAGCTGCTGGCCAGCGAACATTAGCCTGTTTTACACCGATAGCAAATAGCCATCAGGCGTAAATGCAAGCCAGTTAGCCAACAAGCCATCTGCCGCGCGCCGCAATTATGCCGCTTTAAGTGCTGTTGGAAATATAGTAATTATGAGTTGAGCGCGCATTAATGACCCAACACAATAGTAAATGTGCCCGGGAAAGGGGGGGGGGGGGGGGGGGGGGGGGTTCGATGATACCTGTGTGTAACAGTCTGTAAAGTGCGTGGACGCTTTGTGAATACTGATGGAGTTTGTTAGGGCGGGGGTTGTTTTCTAAATAAACAAAAAGAGACAAAACTACTTCTGTGATCATTTCACTTTTAATAGTGTCCAAAAGCAGTTATGCACAAAATTACATTTCCGTCCTCTGAGCTCAGCTGCAGCGGCGCTCGCTCTTGATGAGCTTTCAAAGCAGCGGGCGCCAACTGGAGGAGCAGGTTCGCCATTAGCCGCTTCCAAGCTCCCTGTGCTGTTCACGTTGTGTTCAATGACAGTGGGCTCATTGAGACCGCTGCTCGCTCTCAGTGTAAATCCACAGGCTGCGTTCGGTGACTCTCTCCCTGCCAGTGACAGCCGCTGTAGTCAGCAGCACATTCAGGTCAAGCAACTCGACTCATTCCGTCACATTCAGCCACGAGCCTTTTTGCTTTCACAACGCTCTGATTAAGTGGTACAATAGTTGCAAATCTGCTGGCGTGTTTGCTGAAGAGTAATTACGAGCGTCTGATAAGCGTTCTGGGGAAGTTTCCCAGCAACATGATTTCCACCGGGGCTCTATCTCAATTGAAAGTGATTGTCTTTGCCGAATTGGCTCAGCCGTGATCCTGGAAACTGGCCTTTTCTCACACACATGATAAGACAACAGATTGCCTTGTACGCCGTCCAACCAAGAATAATGCTGCAAGCTGTAATAATTTACACCATCCATCAGGGCTTCTCCACGACTACATGCCTGCTTCATCTCAGAGATAAGACCGCTGCACGCCGGCGATGTCTGGGAATGGTAAATGCCATGTCGGAGGCTCTAATTGGCCACAGAGAAAGCGGGCTGAGGCTTCTCACAGACGCATCATACAACATAAACACGTTGATGCAAATCAGGCCGTAGCACTTCACGGGGATGGGAAGTGGAGGAGGAGGAGGGTGGAGGGGATATGAAGAACGAGGTTTCCCACTTTCTTAATGTGCCTTTTGTGTTGTTTGTGGTGTGTGAGTGTGTGTGAGTGTGTGTGTGTGGGTCGGCCTCGCTTCCCCTCTCTCAGGATCCCTCCGTCTGTGTTACCATGGGGACGGCATGCATCCTATATCGCTCCCTCTTAACCCCCACCACCACCACCACCTCTCTCTCTCTTTCCCTGTCTCCTTTACTCGCTGGTTTCGGTGTTACCATGGCGACACACGTCTGTCTCGTCTCTGCCTGCTACCTGTTTCACATGCGGCCCTCCTCCTCTGGGTCAGCCTCCTCATCTGTCCGTCTGCTCCTCCGTTTGTGTGTCTGCCGCTGGATGTTTGTGTGGCCTCGCCGTGCGTCTCTTTGTTTGCTCTTTGTTTATTTGTGGGTGTTTTATGTATTTGGACGCGTGTGCGTCCGTGTGGCTGTTTCCCTGTGTCCGTCCCCTCGTCATGTGTTTGCTTTCTGTGTCTCGCTCCTTTTTTCCTCTATTTCTCTCCGGCTCAGTGGCTGCCTGTCTGGCCACCAGGCTTTTCCACCTCTAATCCCCTCCTCTCCTCTTTCTGCTCTGCTGCTCGGCTCTGTCGTTCTCCTAACATCAACCCCTCTCTCTCCCCTCTCTCTCTCTCTCTCTCTCTCTCTCTCTTATATATATATATATTTTCCTCTTTCACCCCCTGACTCGTTTGTTTGCTCCCACATCAAAACACGGCTCTATCCATTGAATGTCACTGGGAACACACAGTCTTTTAAAAAAAGGAAAAAGAAAGGGAGGGATTTAGGTAATTTTTGCAGACAGCAGCTGTTGCTATGGCGACACAACTTTTGGATTTGCTGGGGAATGCGAGGGATGAATAGAGGGATCGACGGAGGGAGAGAAAATGTGTGAGGATTGGAGAAAAGGGGTAAGAAAGAAAGAAAAGAGAGGAAGCCATGTATTTGGCACGGTGGCGCACGCTGACCCTGGTTTGTCCTTTCAGATGCAGTTGGACATTTTGGGCAGGAAACCTCCATGACTGTTTCTGTTTTAGATTTTCCCTATCTTTAATAATTCATTCAGATTTTATGCTGTCAATCAGTTTTGTAAGAGCGGAGGCTAGTTTTTCCCTAAATCTCACTTTGGATATGAAACCGTCGTCTGCTTGCTAATGCAGGTAGAAAGGCACTTCATTAAGCTTCCACTGGTACAACTGACCTTGCTTTGTTCTGCCTCCACTCACTTTTACCCTGGGAAAAGAAAAACAGCCACCATCAGTCAGAAAAATACGGAGAATTAAAAAACGAAGCCAAACTCGACCCTTCCCCCGTCATCAAGTGTTTTCCTCTTTGTTTCATCGTGTTGCGAATGTGTCCGTCACTTCCTTCAAAACGGTGAATGTCATATTTAGGATCGCGCCCCTCCCCTCTGTGTGCATTTAGGGGGAAAGCATTTTATTATAATATGCATTGGAATATTCAAAGTAGGCAGGCAGGGGGTGTGATGAAGGAGACTGGAGCCTTTGGGTATTGATGTAGAGCTGTGGAATTAGCTGCGCAATTCTATTGATTCAAGCTGTGAGGACTGGAATATGAAACGTGTGTGTGGGGGGGCGGGGGGATGAGGGCAAAAGACCTTATCAATGAACTTGGGGAATGAAACAGAGAGTGAAAGAGAATGAGGAGGGGGGAAAAGGAAAAACCAGATTAACAGTCAGCAGAGAATTGAATTAAAGGGAGACAGAAGGAGAGAGTGGGTGCAGAAAGAAAAGGAGATTATGAAGCAACACAGAGGAGGAGTACGACGAAAAGGAAGAGGGAAGAAAGGACGGGCACAAAGAATGCGAGGATGGAAGAGAGAAAGCAGAAACATGATGAATGAGCCGAGTGGCAACACGTAAGAGAGAAAGATCAAATAAACAGAGGAGCGAGGGAACGGGGCAGAGAGGTCAGGGCTCGCCGCCAGTGGCACTTTAGCCCGGAGACGCCACGCTGCAGTAAACCCTGCGCGCCTGGACACTGCCAATTATTAAAGGGAGGACAAAGTTGACAAATGTCAGAGTTTACGTTCATTACAGGAGGCGGGGGAGAGGATGGAGAGAGTAGGCGACGGAGGAGGAGGAGGAAGAAGAAGGGAGAGAGGGAGGAAATGCCATGCATTCCATTAAGTGGCCGGAGAAGAAAAACCACAGAGAGCGGGAAGGGGAGGGGAGGAAATGAGAGAAATACAGGAAATGGAGGAGGAGGAGAGGTAGAGGAGGAGGGGGCAGGGATTAGACCACCGTACAGAAAGACAGATAGAGACGGGGGGGGGGGTTATAAGCAAAGGAATGAAGAGCTCAATTCATCACTGCGCTGAACTGGGTCCTGACCTTTGAAAACGGAGTTAATGTTAGACACGGCAGCACTTAACATTCTGATGGCCTCTGTGTTTGTTCTTCAGCTGTAAAGCCAGAGCCTCACATTACGTCCGTCCACTGTTCTCAGCGCTTTACAAGCCTCTCGCTGAGGGATAATAAGTTCCTGCGGGAGAGCAACACACCGATCAGGAGACACGAGGCTCGTCTAGATGTGTCAAATGATCCCGAAAACCAGCCAACTAAGACATGTTGCTTATTCCTCTGTGCCGTGGAGATTCGTTCTTTTCCCAAAAAATGTGCAGAGATCCACAATTTTTATGTTTTACTGGCGTAAACACTATTCTGTGTATCTTTCTGACCTGTTTTTAAAGATTTACTGCCTGAGTGCTACACGGGGAAAGTCAGGGAAGTCAAATGGTATTGATGGACGAACACATTAGCTGTGTCCGACTCTATGGGACGAGGGAGGGTACCGATCACGTCGGAGCTTTAGTTGCCCGCAGGTAAACAGTGCGTGTGGCGAGCGAAAGAGGCGGAACACACTGACGAGAAATGCATCGGCTATCGGCTTTTAGATTCATCTGCATTCATTTGCAGATTGCTGTTAAAAGAGGTCGGCCGAAATGTCGTCTGGACCTAAAACGCCGACAAAAAGCATCACTGTTTGTGTTTTGTTCGGAGAAACGTTCGACTCTAGTCAGACTGTAAATGGAAAAACATCCACTGCTTCCCACAGAGGCTTATTCATCATCAGAGGATACCCGGCGGCCTCTGGAGGATTCCGTCTACGAAGGTTTGGCCTCTGTAGGCAGAGGAGTTCGCTGAGGGTCGATGCCGAAATGAGTCAGACAATTCCATCGTTAGCTTCGTACGTCGGCTCGTCAGCTTTGTCACCAGCTCGCAATGAATCGTGGGATCGGTGGAGAAGGATCCACCTGTTGGATCCTTTGTTGCCGAGGAATGAAAGGGACGCATTTGTCAGCCGCATCTGACCGGAGCTTTCAGAAAAGGGACAGCCTTAGTTGTGTCTCTTCATCAACCACAAGACAAATTCAGATCAGGGTTTATACTTTATACTAGGAGAGAGACGAAAAACTTACTTAACTTTTCTGATTTGGAGAATAAACAATCAGAGAAAGGCTGGAACGATTATTTTCTGCTTTCGAAATGAAGGTAAGGACCTTTCTGGCTGAGTTAGGACATCTTTAGAAAGTGAAGTGCAACATCCTCTGAAAAAGCTTCCAATCGAGCTCGAAACAATCAGCTCCAGAAGCGATTCAGGAGATCAGGGCCGTGACTTCCTGCTGTAATGACATTGGAAATTAGCAGAAATGTGTTTTTATGCCTCAAACTAAAAATACGAATGTGTTCCGAGGATCATCCCGAGCAGTGCAGTATTTAAATTTGTACATTTGAATTATAAGCGTCCTACATGAGCAGCATTTATCAAAAATAATGAAAGGTACAAGGTTAAAAGCAATTACAGATGCACCAATCCAATTATTTGCCCCGCATATAAATTCCTGAACTCAAACACATTCCGTAATTTTAGTCCTGTGAAAGATGTATTCATATTTGTTGAGAGGGTTCATGAAATTGCATCACTGCATGAACCTTTTAAACCCCCTCACACGTTCTATTCTCACACAAGTAACACGCGTGTGCTGTAGATGTGTGATAATGTGTTTTGAGAACAGACACAGAAATTATAAATGGCACCAATCAGAGGCTGTTTATGTTCGAAATGTATTTATTTCAAGTATTTACAGTTTTAACACATGTAACTTAAGCGGAAACAGTATTTTATTTAACTTTAATGAATAAATCATCAGTAAATTCATGGATAATTTTATGGTTTATCAAATAGCAACGTAAAAGAAGTCGCTGGTACTGATGACACCAGAGTCATTTGTCACCCGACTCTGCAGCTTCTCTCAACTTTGCAGTTTATGAGGACTTTTTTTTTCCGTCAGTGTATCGTGTGCAGTCGTGTTCATGAAACCTCCCTGAACACACACGGCTCAGCGGCAAACAGCAGACAGACACAGTTTGTGACCAGCAGCAGAACAAAGTGAAGCGTTCAGCAGCCAAACAGCCAGATTCCTCCCTCAGGAGTCGGTGGATACTAAAGACGGAGCTAAAAGAAAGTGAATACTGGAACTTGCATTCATCAAGTGGACACAAACACGATTACAAAGTGAATGAAATGTTGCTCAGTAAAGTGCTGGATGTGCAAATCAGGGGGGTTTGCTAACAAATTCATGAGATTAGCTTGTATCTGCAGTGGGATCCAAACGCTAGAGACCGTTTTTTGGATCCTACTGTTATATAATAATGAATAAATAGTCATGTGGCTTAAGGAATTTAAGACGTAAACAGAATATTCACTAATAATCAAATTGGACTCATTCTTACAAAATTAAAAACAAACTGCAGACAAATCTTGAACAGCACATCTTAAATAATTGACTTTCTTCCAAATCAGTGGAAACTCTGCATGTTTCTCATGTGGTGATTTCAGTATGTGTGTGTGTGTGTGTGTGTGTGTGTGTGTGGGGGGGGGGGGTTCTCCTTTAGATGAGTCCATCGCTCCAAACCACAGATACTTTACTTTCCAATATAATGACACATGTCAGCTGGTGTTGTAACCTCGAGTCAAAACGTCGTTTTTCAGTAAACCCATTTCGCCGCCTTGTAGCTGCTCTGATACGGTTCCTGTTGGAGAGGAAAGGAGAAAGTGGATGTTTGTTATCATCGCTGTAGCCCCTGTAACAATTTCCTTGTAGGATTCAGGCCAAGATGAGTCATGAATGAGGCCTTGAACAAATCCCACTGATACACAGAGATCCTGGAAGTAACAGATTCTCTGAATCCGGTGGAAGCAGATTCTGAGAGGACGGCCTTTGTTTTCGCCACAAGAAGTAAATGGCTTTGAAGTGTTTTGATGTTTCCTCGTGTCCTCGCGTTTGTGTTGCATGTAACATGTCACATTTGCACTGCAGCTGTGGACTCATATTTCTCTTGACTTTCTATTGTGCTGCACATGTTTTAATTTGCTGCTCACTCAGCCTCGGCTGTTAGAGCCTCTATTAGCTCGGTGTGTTGTTCCAGCTCCTTTTTCAACACCGCAGCCAAGGAGGATGTTTTTGCCTCTGTCTTGTTTGTTTGTGAGCAAGTTAATGGAAAAAACTACTGGACAGATTATCAGGAAACTTGGTGGACGGATGTGGTTTGGCTCAGGGAAGATCCATTAAATGTTCGTGTGAATTTCAACAAAGGGATCCAGGAACGTCTTTTGACATTTGTACTGATTTCCCAGGGAATAATTAATTAATTAGTTCTTAGTGAAACAAATCAGGCATATTTGAGGGACTGTGTGTAGAAAAGTTTGGTGCAGCTTGAATAAATTTGCTCTTCTGAGTGCCACTGTAGTTAAAATTTTTGAACTTACATACGTATATAGACCTGAAACTATTTCAAGTTTCCAAGCGAACCAAATACATCAGTCTAAACTTTGTGGAAATGCACAAGGAATCAAGAATAATTCCATCTTATGAAACAATGCTGTCGTGTAAGTACAGCGTTTTGGATTTTCCTCGATATAAACTCTACATAAACCACCAGTTGGTGCATTATGAAGAATCCGTGGACTTAAAGCCTGAAACGCTGTAAACGGCAGACGAGCAGATCTCACTGTCGTCTCCCCCAAAGGACGACAACAGTGGATTTTTGTGACTGTGTGTTTTTTTTTGCTGGAAAGAGAAAGACAACAAAAAACCTGCCTGGAGTCTGATTGAAGCTTGACGCTCATTCAGGCCGCGAGAGAAAGCGAGCGATTTGTGATTCATGTCTTTGAGTGCTTGATATCTGGGGACTTGGGCGTATGTGAAGGGGGTTTGTGGGTAAACACTGGAACAGGTTTGTCTTGTGGAACCAGATGAAGAGATGAAGTACACGAGAACACACACGGTGTCAATGTGCAGCGATCAAGGTGACAGGAAACTGGCTTGATTACTGAGATCACTTCTTCATGTTCACTAAAGAAACTTCAGGTCTTACAGACATTTATTGATTGTTTTGTATTGAAAGACTAGAAATATTCTTTCTAAATATTTCTTATTAATGCAGATAAAGAAATTACATGTAGGAAAATATCTTTTTTCTTTCAATATACTAAAAATGTGCATTGCTCATATGAACTTTTGGTCATTTTTCTTAAAGTATACAAAAGCACGCACATTGGAACTTATTAAACACAAACCAGAAGAAAGGAAATATCTGAAATTGGCCGATGCAAATATCTGGGAATACAAAAATTCCAATCCTGATACATAGATATATAATGATACCTAAGATTTCACTATCGAACCTGTATGACCAAGAAATGTAATTGAGTCTATTACAGTTTAACCATAAACTTTATAATGAATCACTACAAATATACAGAAAACACAAACACAACCAAATATATACAACTTTAATTAAGGTAATAAACATGTTAGATGTTCATCTCTATCGCTTGTCACTTGTTCACTGGTTTACAACACAACACAAGTCAAAGAATATGAAGACCTGCTCATTAAAAGCACAACAATGAATCTTTAATGCATCAGTAATTACCTCACACTGGAATACGTACTTTTAATTCTCCTGTTCATATTGCTCCTATTTCTCTGTTTAGATGTTTTTTACTTTAATTTCCAATGTGCTGCTTCTCAGACTCTAATGACGACTTTCAAGGCAGCACGAGACAGTGAGATGATTTTAATTCACATGAACATTAGAGCGTCAGCAGCTAGTTAAGGTAAATTACAGCCGAACAAGCCTCAGTGTATAATACGGAACATTTGTACTTGTTTGCCCCACGTGCACACGCATGCCTCTGCAGAGCAAGCACTTCTGTTTCGTCATACTGTACGTGTGTGTGCTGTTCCGTCTGAGTGTGTGTGTGTGTGTGTGTGTGTGTGTGTGTGTGTGTGTGTGTGTGTGTGTGTGTGTGTGTGTGTGTGTGTGTGTCTGGACAGTCCGAGAGGCTGCTTCCCTGCTGATAGTCCTGTGACTGAGATATCCTCCCTCCAGCCTCCTCCTTATCTTCCTCCACCTCCTTCATACTTTGTCTAATGAAAAACCTTCTGCTCTAAACACAGAAGCACACACTTACAGCACACACACACACACACACACACACACACACACACACACACACACACACACACACACACACACTTACAACACACACAGTCATGCACACACTGTCAGATAGAGATTTGCTGATGTACTGACACAAACACGTGCGGTCTTGGTGCAAACCTCCCCCCAAAAAGAGTACACAAATAGCCTACACAACGAAAGTGAAGCAGACTGACTCAAGATGCCTGCTGACATGAACATATACATCTGTAAGACACTCACTCACACACACACACACACACACACACGCACGCACACGCGTGTCCCATGGCGCCGCATGTGGGAGCAAAGAGCCGCCTTTAAAAAGCGAGTCCTCCGGTCCAACTCCACAGAGATCGCTTTCATTTCCCTCCTCCCTCCAGCAGTCGGTCACAAAAACAAGATTTTCTCACTGATGATTTTTAGAGTAAAAGACTCAAATGAAAAATTCATCAAATTGGAAGCGAAGGCCAGGATGGTGCTGGTGTTGGTATTGAGTGTGTGTGCACTTCTCTCTTTGTGAGGAGCAGTTTCACTGACAGTCCTTGGTGAGGGAGGACTTTGTGACACACTGTGAAATGGGTGTTTGAAACTTTAGTGTTAGAATAAGGTAGATTGATGCATATATATCTCAGTGAGTGTCCCCACAAAGATAGAAGCGCAAGTGTGTGTATGTGCATGAGGTTGTGCATGTGTTAGTGTGTACAACAAGAAATGGAACCGATGCATCTTTTCTGTGTCACTGCTAATGTCGCATGTCGCAAGAACCTCCAGGGGGCTGCAGACTACACACACACACTCACACAGCGATCATAATGGACACAAGTCATTATACATATGGTGCACACACTCTTGCACTTAACACACGCCTACAACACTCATACACACATGCATGCACATGCACACACGCAAGCATGCACTTCTGTCTCTGTGAGGACCCTGAGCGACACAACACATCTCTCAGCCTCTTCCTTTAAACACAAACATCACAACTGAATGTTTAAACCAGACCTGACTCCAACATGAACCCGAAACAAACTGTTGAGCCACAGACAGCCCTTTAAAGGTGTTTCAGAAAGTAGAGACCGACCAGAACATCCAGGTTCTCCTACAAATGGATCTTCACAAAGATAAAAATCCATATACACACACACACACTTCATGTCATGTTCCTGCTCCACCCATTCTGAACATTAAAGAGAAATCAGTGCATGTATCTGCTGTTAGAATAGAGAGGAGAGAATCAATTGTGCTTGTCATAACACACAAAAACACACATAAGCACGTGTGTGTGTGTGTGTGTGTGTGTGTGTGTGTGTGTGTGTGTGTGTGTGTGTGTGTGTGTGTGTGTGTGTGTGTGTGTGTGTGTGTGTGTGTACACGCTGATGCGGAGGAGCAGAGGTTGACCCCAGGCTACCGGTTAATTAAAACTGTTCCGAGGAATGAGGGAGGAAGGGAGGGGGGAGAAAGAGAGAGGGAGGGAAAGGAAAACACAGAAAAAGACGAGTGGTTAGAAGAGAGATTGAAAGAAAAGAGAGAGGGAGTGAAGGAGGAGAAAATGAGAGGAAAAGACAAGAAAGCAAAGAGAGAGAGAGAGAGAGAAAGTTTTCTGGCGTAGTTTGAGTTTTACTGAATCAAGAGTGAGTCAAAAGTCCTCTCTGAAATAAACTCGTGATTTTTGTGGCCCGTTAATAAAGTTGTGTTTACTGATTATTAATTCATGCTCCCAAATTAATAGTCTGTGTTGATAAATTAAGAGAGCATGACATTAAAGAGTCGTGTAAAAAATGTATGTAACATTATGTTTTATAGATGGAAAACATAATGTTAAATTATTTCAGTCGATGCTGAAACGTCACATGAGAGCTTTAATGAGTTTGGGCTCTGATGTTGAGTTTAAGTTCATCCCGACAGTGTAGGATTTTAGAGGCTTTTAGACCCGTCACCACAAAGCTGGACGAACACTACACCACTGTTGTCTAATTGTGTTTTCATAGCAGCCGCCAGCAGCTTTGAGTTAGTGTTCACACAAAACATCCATCCAGTATGTATACCACTTATAATTTGAGTGTCCCAGAAGGAACCGATCCCAGCTGACGTCAGGCGAGAGGCGAGGTTCACTCTGGACAGATCCACAGTGTGTCCCAGGGCGGACGTACGAGCCGCTCACAGACATGAACTCTGGAAAATGTCCCAAAAAAGTGGGTACGGACATTTTTCAGATGCGTGTTCACAGCAAGAGGAAAATCTCTGGATCGTTCAGACATTTTCTGGACGTTTTACGAGAGGGCTGGAATGGAAAAGTTCAGGAAAATACCCTGAGCTCAGTGCTCGTCCACACAGGCAAATTAAATTCTCCACTTAACCCAACTTACATGTCTCTGGACTCTGGGAGGAAGCAGAAGAAACAGGGATAATACGCAAACTGGCCCATGGTTCAAACCCAGGTCTTACTCTTGCTTTGAGGCGATGGTTCTAACCACTGTACCAGCGTGCCATCCACAGGGAACATCAGTATCCAAAAGGAAGATATATTTATGGGTATGAGTCTCTAATTTGAGAACAAAACAATAAAACCCACTCTGTTCACCTGCCAGACACCAGAGTTCAGACGGTGAAATGGAGCAGCTGTAGCTGTGTTGGGGGAAAGAGAAGAAAAAAGAGAGCAAGCGCGAGAGAGAGAGGAAGAGAGAGAGAGAGAGAGGAAGAGGGGAAGAGTGAGAGAGCTGATTTGAGGTCATGTATGAAAGTGTGAACAGACGGAGACACAGTGACCTGGATGGAGGGTGTGAAGATGGAAGCTGAGAGTGAGAAACTAGGTATTTATTCCATACTGTTGAACATGACTTTTAAGATGAATGGATTTTTCCTTTTTTCCTTTTTACTTCACGCGATTCTTTCTTCTGACGCAACATCGGTGAAGCTTTTTTATCATTGAGTGACAGGGAGGAGAGGAAGAGAGAGAGAGGAAGAGAGAGAGAGGGAGAGAGAGAGAGGGAGAGAGAGACAGAGAGAGAGAGAGAGAAGAAACACGAGACGCTCATGTTTTATTCACACAGCAAATATACAATCAATGTCTCTTTATATAATTCATGCTTCATTTTAAATATTTCACTGTCAACAAGGCAATTAGCATTTTCAGAAGTATGTGTGTGTGTCTGTGCGTGCGTGTGTGTGCGATTTGTGATCATGCCTTTCTATATTTGTGTGTTTGTGCAAGTTTTCAGGTTTTGCACCAGGGTGTTGTGAGTTTGAAACGAGCCGACCCTGCCAAACAGGCTGCTAGGTCTGGGCAAAGGAGCGAGTGTGTGTCAAGAGGAAGAGGAGGAGGGAGAGAGTGTGTGTGTGTGTGTGTGTTTGTGTGTTTGTGTGTGTGCGTCAGGGGTATGGGGGTTCGCAGAAGGAGGAGCAAAGAGTGAAAAGCCTAGATTGAAGTTTGGTCTGTTTGTTCTCTCCCCCTTGTCCCACTTACATGTCCCCTGAGGAGCCCAGAGAAGGAAAGCAGGCTGATGTGTGTGTGTGTGTGTGTGTGTTTGTGCATGTGACACAATCTCGAAGAGAAAAAACTGAGCCAAAAAAGATCAGGATAAACAGATAAACAGACGGATTGAAATAGACAGACTGACAGCGAGACGGGGGAAGACGAGAGAGAGGAGACGTGAGCTGGAGAGGGCACAGAGACGGAGTCAGTGGGAAATGAGTTCAGAAAAAAAGAAAATCATACATACAGTGGCACATGTACACGCACACACACACGGCAGCGCCACGGAGTGATTGACAGGGACCGACAGACACGCCTACAGACTGAAAAAAGGATGAGCGGAGGAGAGAGTGACAGAGGGAACAGGGGAAGACGCGCAGAGAGAGAGAGAGAGAGAGAGAGACGCAGTGATCCACAGCTGGATACAAATCGAAACGGACAGCAGAGGGACAAACAAAAAGACAGACGGAGAGACGGACCGAGCGACGGCCACTCGCCGTGTTTGTCTGTTTGTGTCCTCGGCTGCTCCGTCGAGCACCTTGTGTCCAAACGGTCACGGTTTAAAGTAAATGACCCAAAACATTGGGACGGTAACTGTAATGTCAGTTCTGCCTTGAGTGTCCCTCGACAGACAGCAGCGCTGCTCTCACTGTCGGGTCATGTCAGTGCTTTGGAAGGGAAATCGTCTGCAGCAGAGGAAATGAGGCCTTCTCTGTTTGTCTGGTTTTAATGGAGAAACAACTCAAACAACTGCCACTGCATCGGAAATGCTTTAAAGTGAAGAATGCCTCATGATTGTCGGACGTTGGCTCTGTAGGAAATAAATACATCACAGTTTAAGGGTCATATCTTTTAGAGTCGCCCCTTTTAAACTGTTTATGTCCCATTTTACAGGTTCCCCCCAAATACAGAGAAATGATAGATAGATAGATAGATAGATAGATAGATAGATAGATAGATAGATAGATAGATAGATAGATAGATAGATAGATAGATAGATAGATAGATAAGGGACACTTGTAATAAACATGTTATAAAGCAGACAAAAGTAGCAGATTTATCATATTAAAACAGAATTATTTCATAGAATAGATTTTTAAAACAAGAGGAAGTAAAAGTTCAGGGTAAAAACATGAACTTCTAAAAAGCAAATCACAAATTTGAATGTCAGATACTAAAATCACATGTTTAAATACACAACACGTATTATTAGTAAGTTAATGGCACCCAGAGCCCAGCAGTCCCCTCTTGAAACCACATTTAAATTCACTAGATCAGGAGTTTTATTTAGATCTGGATCTGCACCAAAATCTAATGTGTTCTTTGACCTTTATCACATCTTTCCACCGGGTTTCATGGAAATCTGTCCTGTAGTTATTGCGTAATCCTGCTACAGACCAACAAACGCAGACCTGAACATTTCCTCCTCTGCAGAGGTAATAATTAAGATGTTTATTCTGTGTGTTTATAAGTGTAGAAATATTCGTTCAGCCCAGAGTTTTGTGTAAAGTGCTGTATACAGGGTGTTTTAACTCTCTGTGGTCATTGCTACTTACTTTTTCCCTCTAAGCTCCACCCAGAGACTCTTACTGCCTCCAAAACTTACTGTAGCAAGATGGTGGCAAACTCTGCAATATGTTAGTTGGTTTTTTTTTTACCGTCTGTTGTCAGAGTGAGCAGGGAAAGTCAGAAAGAAAGGTCCCACCCACTCAAAATTTCATCAGCAGAAAGTAAAACTTCATCCACGGGAAATCTGTGCAGCAGTTTGAGCTGCGTCAATCTGTCAGGCGTCTTCGCTCGGAGAGGCTGCAGCTGTGCTGGGAGAGAAACAGAGAAACAGGGAGCGTGTGGGAGAAAGGCAATTTCCATTTAGAGCAGAGATCCAACCTATTACCTTTAATTCTGGCCCCCGGAGCTAATTTCTCTCAGATCGCTTTTAAAATTGTATTTTCCCAAAGACGGACTTGATTCAACCTAAATATCAGGTACAAAGAGACTCCCGGTCCCCTGGAGACGAATCAGAGCCGCCCGGGTAGAATCGCGATGTGGCAACACGGCGTGATTGACAGATCATCTGTGGAAGATGCACTAAAGTAACATTGACGCTACTCATAGGATGTGTCTCAATCCAGGGGCTTCATCCTTCTATGCATCGGGGGTGCGGATACTGTGTGATCGACAACTCGTACCATCCAATGGCTGCAGGTTACAGGTGTAGGTTGGCGTGCAGTGTCCACGTGCACAGTCAGGCTCCACCCCCTACTCCTCCAAATATGGGTAGTTCTGGTCTCCAAGAATTAAAGATGGCGCCGGACACGATGTGAAACACGAGGCTTCAAAACAGCAGCTCACAAACTAATGGGTGACGTCACGATGGTTTGACAAAAAAAAGTTTCTCTTTGTATATTTTGTCCGACGTAGCCATGTGATCCAAGTGATAATTTAAAGTTTCTTTAATATTTAAAAATAGGATGATTATTGGGCTCAAACTCTCACACATTGTCTCAACACGTGTCTCTTGAATCAGGCATCAGGCGGGGGGGGGGTCGTGCGATTCCCTAAACTGCACTTCCAATCTAAAACATACAGTATGTGACAGACTCCAGATCAGCGCACACAAGTCGTGAAAACCCCCCCCTTTTTTTTCCCGCAGACTTTATGTACATTATTTGCAGGAGCGAGATCAGATCTTCAAAGTCTGTAGCAGCTGAGGTATCTTGCACTTACATCAGAGAAAAGAAACGATGAATGTTGAATGCTGCCGGCCTGTGAAGTTCTGACAAAAAAAAAAAAAAAAAAGAAGCAGGGCCTCCAACGCTCGGCTTTGGCAAGATTTCACAGCCGCTCAGTGCAGCTCTATTATATCTATGCATTAGGAAATGTAGGAACTGCGAGAAAAAGTGTCAGGCAGTCGCTGTGGGAAGGAGGGAAGGAATTTTAAGTGAATTTTTGAGATGCAGGGAAGAAAAATAAAATGCAAATGAGGTGTGTTTCTGTCAGCGGCGTTGAAGGAAATAAATTGAATTTCCACACGGACTTTCGGGAACAGATTTCTATTTGGAAACTTGTTATCGTGCTCTCGTGTCGGAGGGTGTAAGTGATATTTCATGCTTTCGTTTTCGAGATGGAAATCAAGGGACGCACTTTGCATGCTGCGAGGCGCTGACCACAGTTGCGCACGGAGCGCTACACAACATGTGCGTTTTCCCTTTTTGACGAGAAGGTCACGGTTTACCCAGAACATCTCACAACAAATCTCTTAACCTGCGGACCTTTCTTTTTGTTTTTCTTTGAGAGAACTTGACATTTACATTCAGTTTTGTTTTATTCATTGGACGGCAGCCCGGGCTCCTGCTCATGCAGCATTTACTGCAGCAACTCCATGAAAACTCTCATCAACAATTAGATCAAACCACAGGAACATTGCATTTATGTGGCAGCAGAGGCTCGGATTTTATTTGTCATCATTAAAATTAAAGGATCCTCATCCCCCGTTTGCGGCGGAGCTCTTCTGTCCTCGTGTTCATGAGGCTGCGGCGATGTTATTCCTCTCTTCACTGTTTCACTTCACAGCAGAATCTCATCTCCTCTGCCTCAGCGGAGTTCACATCACCAATTCTTATTGAAGGGGAAATCGCACAGCCATTGCCGAGCGAGGTCGTTATTTGGATAATGACTAATCTGCTCCCGACTTAGTTCCATTCCTCTGATCTGACGTCCAGGTTGGAGTCAGAGGATGTGGCTAATGATGTGGCTGCAGTGTTGTCTGGGAATGTAGAGTGTATACACACACACACACAGGCACACGCACAGACACACACAGACACACACAGAGGAGGTACTTGCACACACTCTATTATAAGTTGCTGCCGTAATGTGAGTACTTATGTCACTCACACAAACATTTGATCTTAACACCATGAGCTTCATTTAAATTCCCATTATTATAATAACATGTTTTCCACATTATCCCAGTATGTAATATAGTAATATAGAATATAATAATTTGTCCCCCCTCCCCGCGTCATTTCCTCTTTACTGCTAATTTGTCCGTCTCTGCTGTAACTTACGGGGGAAACGACGAAGAAAAAAACCTGCTACACACGTCATTCGTAATTTATCACGTATATTCATTGAATAAAACTTTAATATTTTACGTCGAGTAGTTTTTCATTGGCAATGGAGATGAACTCCCATGATCCCTCGTTGCTTCACGAGGTCAACGAGCCAGGTCTTTTGTTACTGTTTTGATTGAGAGGCCCCTAGTGGCCGGAGTTTCATATTTTACATTTAAATATTCTCTATCTACACATTACACTGCGTCATTTCTTATTTATAGTGAAAGATTCAATCTATATCTTAAGTGAGCTGCCTAAATACATGACATGAAGATTAGTGTTAAGGACATTATGCCTATTTTTGAATACTCATAATCACATGAATTAAAATCTCAGTAAACTTTCGACCTGATCCTCAATAAGAAAAAGTTTTTCACTTGGCAGACGCTCTACTTATAAATCAAATGACTTCCTCTAATAAAAAAGAGGATTCTCACCTCACTTAGCTCACATAAAATCACCCAACTCTGCAGCTCTTCATCAGCTTTTTTAGCACCTTTTATTTTAGGTCTCTTGCACATTTATAATAATAAAAAAAAAGGTGCCCGGCTCCCTCAGCGCTCTCACCTCAGCTCTCTCACCGTGCAGCTGCAGCACCAAGCAGCTGTTTTCAGCAGAAAACGCTTCGACAAAGCCGCCGCTGGTTGAGTTGGAAACCGACACAAAGCCAAAGGGAAAGTGAAAACCCGGATTTCTCAACTCAGGTGAATGTTAATGCTGCAGATTTTTTTTTTTTTTCGCCAGCACATTAGATATTAACAGCTTCCGAAAGTGATGATATGTGTTTCTGCAGTCAAGTGATAAAAATAGACAATAAGTGCCCGACGTTACTTCTCAGTTTATTCCAAACTACGTTCTGTACTAAACTTTAGATCTGTGGTAGATTTACCCTCATCTGCCTGTGTAACAGACACATATTCTTCTATTCTTCTAAGGACCCTCAGTGAATGTGGATCCTTACTGTAACTTACACCTGATTCCAAAGTTCCACCATAAAACCGAAGCTCGGCTCTGTAGCGAGGACCTGACAGACATCGGTCCTCAGAAAGACAGAAGCACGAGGAAACACACGTCCACATCCATCCGTGCACTCAGTCTAATTTTTATCGAATGCAACGTTCACAGCATTGACCTGCTCACTCATACGCGTTCACTCTCACATGCACCAAAAAACACACACTGACAAACACCACCCCCACTCCTCACACACACACACACACATTCCTGCCCCGCCAACAGTGGACTGTTGTACTGCTGTACTTTGTGGAACACTATTTAAAACGTTTAAATAAAATCATAATACAACAGTTTTTATGCTTTTGCTTTAAAAGAAATCAAAGAGAGGATTTGCAAACCGAACCGAACACTTAAACATCTTGTTTTGTCAAATATCTTGCAAACAATCCTGCAGTGTTGCATCCTGTGTGCTCGATAGACAGGATGGATAAACAAGACAGTTGCTTTCGTGGAAAAACCCTAATGTACACACTTCGTAAATTATATATGTCACACACACTGCGTATAGTGTAAGTGACGTATATTGGCAGCTATACGCCATCTTCTCAATCGTCCTCGGACTCATTGAGCCGTCTGGTCAGGACGAGTCGAGCAGCGACTCTTAGTGTCACTCGGTCGGACGTCAGACGTCAGAATTCACCGAGTTAACTGAAGCCTGAACCCACAGCCTTATAATTTATAACATGTGAGCTGTATTACTCACAACGTTGTGAGTCCAGACTTTTGGGTGGAGACGAATCCACTGGGCCTCATGAAGCAGTCAACTTTGTCTTTAACCACAGACTGCACGTCCCCCGAGGGGTCCCTGCACAGTTTGCAGGTTAGAATGCAAAGTTTAATTTACACGAGTCTACGTCTGAATCTTGATGGAACATACCTGACACCTATTTGCAGTCATGAGGTGCAACAGCTCTACTGATTTCTAGACGATGTTCTAAGAGTTTATATGTCTTATATACATGGATCCATAAATATCAGTAGCTAGCGGATATCCGGACCAAGACTCTACTCAACTACAATATAAAGTCACTTGTGTTTGTGTGTGATCGTCTGTGCTGTGTAGGATCCAGAGTATCATAGAATCAGTGAGCTCATCAGGTTGCCGTGGTTCCCCCCCCCCCCCCCCCCCAGCACATGATCCACTTCACAAAGTACCTGAACTCCTCTCTGAAGTGTGATTGAAGGTGTTGAGGCAGCAGGCGGCTGCAGACAGGCCAGCAGGAGGCGACAGGGCCGGACCAACCGTGACCTGCCAAAGTACTGAGCTATTTAGTTAAGAGCTCCTCTTCCCTTCTCTCCTCTTTTGATTCTCTCCTCTGGGGGGCCATCAAAAGGAAAGATGTGGGACCTCCTCTGGCAGGTCACGGTGGCCCAGTGTAGCAGGACCATTGAGAAGGTTGTGGGTTTGATCCTCGGCAGAACTTGTTGTTCTTTGAAGAGTCGCATCCAGAGGAGACACTCAAAGGCAAAACAAAAAAAAAAGAGAGCAACCCTTGCTGGTGTGGCAGCTCAGGGAGTTAGCAAACTGTTGGGTAGCTTTAAGGTTGTGGGTTTGATCCCTGACAGGTGCACGGGATTCTGAAGTTCAATGTCCAACGTCAAGGATCAAGAAAGACAGAGTTTATAAGTGTCTGATAAAGAAGGGGATGAGGATGACTGCTGTGGAGTTTTGAGGTCGTAGGTTTGAATCTCAAGTAATTGTGAAGTGCAACATTCAAAGGTTTGAGAGTTAATTATCTGACCAAACAACTCGCGGTGCTTGAAAGATTTGAGGATGTGAGTTTGATTCTGTTGAGGCTCAGTGAACGGGGGTTTGTTTTTGAACCACACACCAGTGGTGCAGTGTTTGTTCGAATCCCACGTGCTGTTGATACCAGTCCTGCTGTAAATTTAGCTCTTGAAAAGCCCATTTCCCACTGGTCAAAAACCCACTAACTCCCACTAACATCCATCTTCTGTCTTGAATGGGAATGAATACAATCTGCATTCACTCCTGGGTCAATTGACTCAGCAGCACACACGGGTATTTTATCGCTTCAGGCTTCGGTCGGCAATGATGGAAACATGAGGTTTAAATTTGGCAAGAGTGAAGTGAGAGAGCTTCTCGGTTTGTAATGATGCGCCGGTGGAATGATGGTGACACCTACGGTCTGCATGTCTTTGGACTGTGGGAGGAAGCCAGATTCAAACCGGGAACCTTCTTGCTGTGAGGCATCAGGGCTAACAGCACGATGAGGAAGATGAAGAGTGGCTAATGTTTTGGGTTTTTATGTGCTTGTCCAGTATTTAATGCGGTCCACAGTTGGAGAGATATGTAAACACACTCACACACACTCATACACACACACACACACACACACACACACACACACACACACACACACACATGCACAATTGCCCTCCTCTTCTCACATGGTTTTTCACTCCATGCTCATTTGGTGATGTTAATGCTACCAGACATGTACAGTGTGCTCTAACAGCGGAGGGAGGGATGTGTGTGTGTGCTTTAAGTTTGTGTGTGTGTGTGTCTGAGCGCAAGAGCGTATGTGTGAATGTGTGTGTGGATACGTGTGTGTGTGTGTGTACTTACCACTCTTAAAAACCAATTAACAGCGCACAGCAGCCAACTCAACCCCCCCCCCCCCCCCCCCCCCAACCCCCCAACCCCCTTCCGTCCAAATGAAGAGGTGAATTAAACATCACCGAGACCAGATGGGAAGAAATCAGACAGAGAAAGAGAGAGGGATGAATAATTGAAGACGGAGAGGATCATAAAAAAAAAAAGAGGGGAAATAAAACTGAAATAAGAGATGAAATGAAATGTAAGAAAGCAGAAGTCAATTAGAGGGACTGGGAGAGAGCTGCAGGGAGAAGCAGATAGGAAGAGAGGGGAGGGGATTGCTGCCAGTGTGTGTGTGTGTGTGTGTGTGTGTGTGTGTGTGTGTGTGTGTGTGTGTGTGTGTGTGTGCCTGGGAGCATGTGCACGCTGTGTTTTTTATTCCGGAAAAGAGTGAAACTAACACAAGCCAGTTGGTTGAAGTCCACCGCACCGTAATCAGGTCGGATGCAGAACAGTGATGATTAGACCAAACTCGCTTTGACTGAACGGAACTTCACTATATTACATGTGGCTTCATTTGAGTGTGTGTGTGTCTGTGTGTGTCTGTGTGTGTCTGTGTGTGTGTGTGTGTGTGATTACCAAACGTGATTTGTGAGCAGATGTAAATGTTGGCACGGTCACATGTAACGTTTCAAAGTTCAGATCAGTCATGCAGGTCTCGATTATACTAAATACCAATCACACGCATCTGACATGAATTTGTAAAATCGGATTATAAAAGTTACGAGAAAGATCCTCAGCTTTCCCCCTTTTTTAAATTCATTGTTTTTTTTTTAATTTTTGATCTGCACCGAATTTCACACACTCATCGACGTACAAGTCCCCGAAATATCATCAAGATCCATGAATTCTTCTCTGAGAAATCACTGAAAATGTGGGAAAAACTGTATCTCATGTGGTCACCGTGTAAAATAAAGTGGGGGAAGTTAGTTTTAGTGTGAAGGGGTGAAAACATGATCTCCCTGGTGGAGGAAACACTAGAGGAAAGGTTGTGGGAGATTTTGTTCGCTGCTCCTCTTTGACGGTTAGTTCTGGTTTATTTTGAATCCTGTAGTGTCGGTCATTGTCGACACATGATAATAATATCATTGTGCTCACTAAGTTGATTATTGACATCTGGGAACATGGAAACATTGGAGTCACATGAGTCTAAACAAGGTTTGTGAGAGAAGAGAACGGTAAACTGTAAAAAAAAATGAACAAACCAAGTTTCACCTTCACGTGAAGAGTTTTAGATCCCGTGGCTGAACTGTTGGTTTGTGCTGATCTGATTATCTGGGCCCGGCTCCAGGTTTAGAGGAAACTCAGAGCCAGAAACTGAGATGACTTTCACCCTCCGTCAGATTCTGTGGCAACTTTCTCCGTGACCTTAAACCTTTGACAAAGTTTCTCCTGCTGAGCCTGAAGGAGCGACTTCATTTCCTCATTCACACGTAACAAAGAGTCGGATGAGTTTATGTGAGGAAAGAAATCTTTTACTGTACATGTGGTAATAATGATAAAGATGGAAGATTCCTCGTTATCACATCATATCAGAGAGGATTTCTCTGTGAGGACTTCATGACTTTGGGCCTTTTAACTTTGCAGAACTTTTAAATACATAAAAAAAAAAAATACTGTATATCATATGTCTCCTTTAGATGGTTGCGAAAGATGCAAACAAGTTTTTAACCTAAATGCTTTTAAACAAATCACTAAAATCATTACTTTATTTCTGGGTCAGAATCAAGTTGACAAACAAACTCAAGTTAAATCTGTTTTAATTATTCTCATGTGGCTCCAGCACTTTGTCCCCGTGAGGCCCAAACTACAAAAGTAAGATACTCAAGTTGTGAGCAAATTGGAATTATCCTTTAAAACTCTTACGTTAACACATTGATTAAAAACTAAGAGCAATAGTGAAAGTAATCCTGGGGCACTCTCATTAAAAGTGATCTGTGAATTAGCATTAGATTAGTGTTTCTGGACCCGGAAAACTAATCCCTCAAATGATTTTCGTGTAAATACATAAATCAAGTTTGATGTTTTTATGTCACCAAGCAAAAAGGATAAAAAATTTGGGGCGTGTAATTGAGTACAATTGTTTGTGTGAGTATTTGTGTAGTTTGTGCAGTGAGTGTGTGTGTGTGTGGTTTGCCTGAGTAGCTTTATGTGTCTTTGTGTATGATTGTGTGTTTCTGCATCCACACATTACTAACTGCCCCTGGATGAGTGTGTTTGTTTGTGTGTGTGTGTGTGTGTGTGATTTCCAATAACTGCTCCTCTGCGGTGGGCGTCACGCTGCTCCTCTGTTCCGCTCCAAGTGTTTGTGCGTGGAAATAAAAACTGTTTGGCGGAGAGGGGGACTCTGGGAAATCACAGAGCTGCTGTTTACAGAAAACAGCGAGCGAGCCGGGACACACAGTGACACAGTTATGATCTCCGTGTCCGTCCCTCTGTGTCCTCCTCCCTCTCTCTCTGTCTGCGTCCGTGTTCATCTCTGTCACTTTTAATGCCGTGTGCTTCAGGGGCATAAATATTGCATGGAGGATATTTCGGAAACATCAAAATAAACAAGGCAGCAGTAAACATATCATCCCGCAGGAGCGATGCGGCCGCCCCTCACGGCTAATCACAAACAAACAGGTCGCTGTGTTCTGAACTCTGTGTGGAAATGACTGCAGGGACACGCGGGTTTGTGACGGGACAGAAAACCCTGAAGACCCCACTGCAGACCTGCGTGGACCATCAGTGGTTTCCCATATAAGGAGGATAAATGGAGCAGAAACATCCCAATAGCAAGTGCCAATTAATAAACAAATCCAATAAGATGCAACGATGCATCGAAGCCTGTTTCCCCTGCACATCCAACATCTGACTCTGCCTCTCGCTGCTCTTTCTCTCATCGTCTATCAGCAGCGTTAGAGCTTTGCCAGCAGTGATGATGGAGACGTATCGTTCAGATCAACGCAGCTGAGACGCAGTTTCTCGTGTTTCTGGCAGCGTCGCATTTCACAAACGAATGTCACTCGTACATTTCACATTTGTGAGCCGTGTGAAACTTTGAAGCTCATGCACGGGTCACAGTAAACTTGTCAAAAATCTAGTAACACGTTACACATTAGTCTGAAGGTTAACGAGACATTTTATCACAATTCATCTGTGCAAAAATCATTTAATATTTTGTAAAGATAAAGTCATCTCCCAGGTTACTTTGCAGTTTGTTTATTTTTATTAGCTTTTATTTAACCCACTGAGAATAAAAAAGTCTGTTACAAGGATAAAAGTAATTAACTGACAAACACATAATAACATTCAAACTCTCGTACAAAGACGACCTGGACACGAGAGATTTTTCCAGAACTTTAAACTTTATTTGGCTTCAAAGCTGAAAATCAGTTTGTGTATTATTCCAGGAATTAGGTGCCAAAAACCTAAAAGCTTCTTTTC